>NC_064616.1:717613024-717916054 GCF_023898315.1 Schistocerca nitens
CAGATATAGATGTAAATTAACTGCAGCTGCCAGACATAAATAACAGGTAACCTGTAAGACCAATCCTCAAATAACTTCGGTGATTTTCATGAATGAACAAGACAAAAACAACGGTGCTCTGTAATTAGATGAATGGAAAGAACAGCGCTAGTAGAAAATGTAATGATAATGGACAAGGAGAAATGATCTACAGTTGAATAAACGTGGTCACAAGTAAGAATAACCGAAACAAGAAGATCAAATACATGGCCTGTAATAAGATAATGTCGGCTACAGAACTAAGAGCAGCATTAACAGTCTTCAGTCTATTTATAGACTGCAGACCTATACATACTTCACAAACGACCGTACGGTGTCTGCCCAAGAGTATCACAGTCTCTTTCCTCAGCATCCCATTCCAGTCGCTATGCCACGCATGAAGAACAATTGTCATTATCACTATGTACAAACTTACAATTCTCTCATTTTTTCATCGTGTTGAAGACACGAGGTACGTGATGGATATATGTTTCTTGATTACTAATGCAACTCGCACCACCGCTACGGTCGCAGGTTCGAATCCTGCCTCGGGCATGGATGTGTGTGTGATGTCCTTAGGTTAGTTAGGTTTAAGTAGTTCTGAGTTCTAGGGGACTGATGACCTCGGATGTTAAGTCCCAAAGTGCTCAGAGCCATTTGAACCATTTGAACTAATGCAACAAAAATTCTCTTTACACAGAGAAAAGCTCAACGTGGTACAAAACGCCTCTAAGAGGAGACATAGTACAACCTATCATTGTTACTTGAATAGTAGAATCTCCAGCTCATTACTTTCGGTGATCTTCCCTCTGCCAAGTGAATACAGAATTTCTTCTCTGCTCAAGGCTGATTTCCCAAAAATATGTTTATTGTCTAGTATACACGGACACGAACAGTGAGGTTTTCCAGAAAAACTCTTAACAGTATTATTCTAGCCTCTCTGTATTACAACATTAGAGTTCAGCAATTTAAGCACAATATTTCCAAAGCTTTCTCCGAAGCGTTATACAGTTACGTACTGGTTGTGGGTGGCTAGTAAAAATATTGTGTTACTGTTTGTAATCTACCATTTACTATCTCCCAGAATACAGTAATATTAATAAAAAACAATAATAGGTAGAGAAGGGTAGATTTTCACTTCAGGATATCTAAACAAGGTACAGTCTCTGACAAAAAAATAGACGTAACTCCCAGCCAGTTACTTCAGTGACGTCCACAACTGCGACAATAAACTTAAATTTTAGTGCCTGTTGGTCTAGCAGTAAAGCGTGTGCCTGGAAAACGAGAGGTCGCAGGATCAAATCCTGGTGGGACCAGGGATATTTTAAGTTTGCCTTTAATCAAGCCTTCGCCTGTCAGTGTTGTAGGGATTCGCCAAGAGCGACACGTGGCTCGGATCCCACGTCGAACAGTATGTCCCCTTACACCCGTTTGGGTAACTGGGATAGATTAGGGACACGCAAGTCGCCGAAGTGCTGTACTATTGAAATACTTGCACCCGGTCATTCAGCAACACGAAATTCTTGTTACTACCATCTGAATTCTCTCTGTCTAACAGTCTGAAAAAGTTGATAAAGTATAAGTATAAACGCCGGCCGCGGTGGCCGTGCGGTTCTGGCGCTGCAATCCGGAACCGCGGGACTGCTACGGTCGCAGGTTCGAATCCTGCCTCGGGCATGGGTATGTGTGATGTCCTTAGGTTAGTTAGGTTTAAGTAGTTCTAAGTTCTAGGGGACTTTTGACCTAAGATGTTGAGTCCCATAGTGCTCAGAGCCATTTTTTTTATAAGTATAAACACACATCTACGTTCGAGTGCTCTAACATTCTTCTCTTTTGTACCATATTTCGTAGAATTTGTTTAATAGTTGTGCATTCATAATTTATTTCATATAGGGGCCGTCACTAGTGACAGTTCCATACAAAATTATTGTGGCAGGGAAGTCTTCAGCTGGCCACTTCTCTGAATACTTGCCTGCGCTGGTTGTTCGCTTCACTCCACATGGACCACTTTAATCCCTAGAGCCAGCAACTGCTCATCGCTTTGCGAAGTATAAAGTGCGTTAATGCTGTTGTGTGATTTTACACGGAAACTATCGTTGATAGACCGAATGAATACCTGCACTGCAAGTCAGAGAGAAATGCTGAGAGATCTGTGAAAGGATTCATGGATAACATTAAGCAGACGTAAGAAATACTGTATAATAGATATTCAGGTAAGTTTTATGCAGAATTACCTATTTTAAGGGTACCTATTACGGAAAGGTGAGAGAACGAAGTGATTACTTTCGCCATTGTTATGAAATAAAAATAATTTTAGCAAGTGTGTACGGCTGCACTATATCTTTTGTACGTCCAGAACTACCCCAGAACAATTGTACTAATCTGTGCGTTCGTTGCTTCCACAAATTTAACTGCCACTTTTTTCCTAAGTAATTATCAAAAGCAAATGCATGTCCATAATGGTCCCTTAAAATAATTTGGATTTACTTTATTCTGTCAAGTAGCGTGTTGTACTCAAAGTACACCTATGACACTTCTACGTAACTCCGTCGACATTGCCAGACTACTTATGATTTATGCTCGAAATTTTAGTCACAAAAGGAACCAGCTTTTTATAACTTTAGTATATATATGTTAGTTTAGAAGTGTTAACAAATTCGTTAGAATCAAATCAGCATCCCAGTAGCATCAACCGTCGTCTTTTCTTTTCTATTACAACAAAGAAGCAAGCATCCATGCAATAGTAAACCATTCTAGGCAGCTCAGAGCACTCCATTAGAGTTTGTCTGGTAACATTGGAAGAGCATATAATACTCATTTTAATCTTGGGTGACATATAACAATTTGAATTTATTTATTGTCACAGCAATACACAAACATAAGGTGGTGGATGTTAAAAACTGCTCAACTAAAGTGGTGTAATTAGCTTTTTTAATACGGATTCTCCTGTTGCTCTAATAATACTACAAGTGGCTTAGTAAATGAGGATATTCAGCTCTCCAAATTATCCCTTCATTCAACTTTTTTTAATTTTTCATTAATGCGCATCAGTGAAAAGTGCTGACGGGCAATGTGTTACAAAGAAACTACGGGGGCATGCTGAAGAATAATGCCTCCGAACTTTTTATATGAAAACTCTTAAAGCTTTTTAGATAAAACAAACGTTATTGATATTATGCACATTTATTCGTCACGTCTGAATATTTATTTTTCAAAGTAGTCATCCTGGCGACCAATACATTTCTCCCAACGAGAGACCAGTTTTTTGACACTTTCAATGTAGAATGTTTGACTTTATTGACGGAGCCACAACCTCACCTCTGCTTGAACCGCTTCATCACTATCAAAGTGAAGTCGCCGAAGGTATTATTTAAGTTTTGAAATACACCAATCTGTGTTACACCTGTTGATGTTAGCACCACTGTTTCCTAGATTAAAAGAACGAACAACCGAATGTCGCACATTACTGATGTTGATACAATCAGCACCGTACACAGCTTTCATTCTTCTCTGGATTTTAATTGGAGACACATTTTCTGTGGTTATAAACTCAATTACAGCACTCTGTCGAAGTGCTGAAGACAAATTAATATCAAAACTACAAATACCACCTGAAGCAGTTCTTGATATTATTCTCTCCGAAGAAGTAAGACAAGAAACTGAGGAACTGTGATGACCGAAGTATACCGGTACCTCAGTAATTCGAGAATACACGTCTGTTCTTTCTGGAACACATTTCATTTTGTCTGGTCGTACAACGCACAAGCACTCAACGCGATACAAATACACCGTTGACACTTCTTAAGAGACAAGAGAAAACTACCTCTACCAGCACTTTACATAAGCGACAGGAATGCATGTCTGAAGGACACCGCAAAGTACATCGAAACAACACAGGCACTGCAATATGGTATTTCGTGCCTAAAAACGAGGCCGAGACTTTAATCATGCGTCTCTCCCTCTACATGACTCGCGGTATCTGTGCGAGTATAGGATGAAGTGTGATAGGGCTGTTGTTGTTCTCTATACAGATAAATGACGGGGTGGGCAGAATCTGTGATTATTTCCTGATGACGCCGTGCTGTACGGTAAGGTGTCGAAGTTGAGTGACTCTAGGAAGATACAAGACGACTTACACAAAATTTTCAGTTGGTGGGATGAACGTCAGCTAGCCCTAAATGTGTAAAAATGTAAGTTAATGCGGATGAATAAGAAGATGAATTCTGTAATGTTTGGATACAGTATACTAGTGTCCTGCTTGACTCAGTCAAGTAGTTTAAATATCTGGGCGTAACGTTGCAAAGCGATATGAGATGGAACGAGCGTGTGGAACTGTGGTAGGAAAGGCGAATGGTCGACTTCGGTTTAGTGGGAAAATTTTAGTAAAGATTGGATCACCTGTAAATGAGACGGCATATAGGACGCTAGTGCAACCTATTCCTGAGTACTGCTCGAGTGTTTGGGATCCGCACCAGGTCGAATTGAAGAAAGAGGCAGGCTGCTAGATTTGTTACCGGTAGGTTCGAACAACACATAGCCGTTACGGAGATGCTTCGGGAACTCAGATGGGAATCCCTGAACGGAAGGCGACGTTCTTTTCGAGAAACGCTGTTGAGAAAATTTAGAGAACCGGCGTTTAATGCTGACTGCCGAACGATTCTACTGCCGCCGACATACATCGCGCGCAAGGACCACGGAGATAACATACCAGAATTTAGGGCTCATACGGAGGCATATAGATAGTGGTTTTTTCCCCCGCTCTGTTTGTTAGTGGATCAGGAAATTAAATGACTAGTAGTAGTAGTCCAGGGTACCGTTCGCCACGCACCGTACGGCGGCTTGCGGAGCATCGATGTAGATGTAGAAGACACGACGGTGACATATGGAAGTTTGAAATGATAATTAAATCAAGGCCGTACGCTGTCGACAGGCGTTGAAATACATCAACGGGGACAGTTGAAAACTGTGCTCTGACCGGGACTCGAACCCGGGATCTCCTGCTTACATGGCAGAAGCTCTATCCATCTGAGTCACCGAGGACACAGAGGACAGTGCGACTGCAGGGACTTATCCCTTGCACGCTCCCTGTGAGATCCACTTTCCCAACTTAATGTCCACACACTACATTCAAATTGGCTCTGAGCACTATGCGACTTAACTTTTCAGGTCATCAGTCACCTAGAACTTAGAGCTAATTAAACCTAACAAACTAAGGACAAAAAAAAATGGTTCAAATGGCTCTGAGCACTATGGGACTCAACTGCTGAGGTCATTAGTCCCCTAGAACTTAGAACTAGTTAAACCTAACTAACCTAAGGACATCACAAACATCCATGCCCGAGGCAGGATTCGAACCTGCGAACGTAGCGGTCTTGCGGTTCCAGACTGCAGCGCCTTTAACCGCACGGCCACTTCGGCCGGCAAACTAAGGACATCACACACATCCATTACCGAGGCAAGATTCGAACCTGCGACCGTAGCGGTCGCTCGGGTCCAGACTGTAGCGCCTAGAACCGCACGGCCACTACGGCTGGCCACACTACATTCGAAGTACCCGTGCCCATTATACTCATTACTCGCCGCAGACAATCTTACCGAGCCCCGTAAGAGTTCGGGCAATACGTGTGCATTCGCACAGAAGAAGAAGGTTCAAATGGTTAAAATGGCTCTGAGCACTATGAGATATAACATCTGAGGTCATCAGTCCCCTAGAACTCAGAGCTAATTAAACCTAACTAACCTAAGGACATCATACACATCCATGCCCGAGGCAGGATTCGAACCTGCGACCGTAGCAGTCGCGCGGATACCATCTTCGTATGGAAGTTTGGGTCTGTCCGGGGAGCATATTCTGATATCTGAAGCGGGTAAGGTGACCCCTCGCTCAAAGAGGGAAATCCGGTTTCGAGTCCCGGTCCGCCACAAATTTTCTTTGCCACCTATACATTGTGCGGCTGGAGTTTCACCATATTCGCAAATTCGAATATATCTCTTGTATTTCATTTAGCTGACGATCGCATCAGTGCCTGTTCCTTCAGACATGCACGCATGTAAAAGAGGACTTAGCAGAGTATATCGAAACGATATAGGCACTGCAATACGGTGCTTTAAGTCCCTTAACCAATTACACAGCTACTAAAACTACTGTTGACATTAAATATTCTATAAGCAAAAATTTACACTTCTGTTTATGTTCATTTACTACGGCACATCTGATGTTGTTGCTCTGTGTTTCCATTACACGAACCGCCTTCAAAAGACGCGGTCAACAGCTATTTTCTGCTCGATTCCTTCAGCACTGGCCAACACATCAGCAGCATTTCCATGGTGACAATAGATAGTGTTGTCTTACCGTGACGGCAGCACGCCGACGTGTGGCTGAATGTCCGTGAAGTCAACCTTGACCTTCCTGCATACTGCGGCTATTCTGGTAGATAATTTAATTTAGCGTTGTCCAGAGAAAAAAAAAGTCTGGGGAAGTTAAATTACTGTTACACGTCAGCCGCTGGCCGCTGTGGCCCAGCGTTTCTTGGCGCTTCAGTCCGGCACCGCGCTGCTGCTACAGTCGCAGGTTCGAATCCTGCCTCGGGCATGGGTGTGTGTGATGTCCTTAGGTTAGTTAGGTTTAAGTAGTTATAATTCTAGGGGACTGATGACGTCAGGTGTTGTTAAGTCCCACAGTGCTTAAAGCCATTTTTTTCCTCAGCCGAGCCATTTGCTTATAAACTTTTTGTTCAGAAAGCTAAGAGCTGAACGTAAGAAATATGAAGGAAAGCCATCGTGCTGATACTACATTTTTGTCGATCTTACAGTGGGATGTCATCTAGCAATTTTGGTAATGTTAAGTACAGAAAATTGATGTATTTGGCCTCATAATTCTTTTTCAAATACCATACCAAACATGTACATTCCATGGTGAGCGATCTCGATCTATTGCAACCATCTTGGATTTTATGCTGCCAAGTAATTAGTGTGATTTGTAAATGTTGACTCAACACTGAGCAAAACATTGTCGGAAAAGATTATTTTGTTTCGTATCTATCTTTGTGGTCACTCATAAAGTTAACGAGAGTTTATAAATAATCGCCGGCCGTTGTGGCCGAGCGGTTCTAGGTGCTTCAGTCCGGAACCGCGCTGCTGCTACAGTCGCGGGTTCGAATCCTGCCTCGGGCATGGATGTGTGTGATGTCCTTAGGTTAGTTATATTTAAGTAGTCTACTGGACTGATGACCTCAGATGTTAAGTCCCATAGTGCTCAGAGACATGTGAGTCATTTATAAATAATAAAATTCAAGAAACACATTCAACGACATTTGGTAAATGAAAAAACCACGACAATGGAGACATCGCTAGATGCAACATTTTGAAATGCCGCGTCAAGCTGCAATTTGTCAACAATGCTCTTGAAGAATCACTTCTACAGCAACCATAGTAATAATTTCATTATCTTCTGAGTTGTATGGGTTAGCCCGCTCTTTTTCACCACATGCGCTCTCTCTGTTTCACGAAATTGCTTGAAAGCATTACTGAAAGCGGAACGACTTGAAGATCACGGCATATATATAGAAATTATTGAGTGTACAGCAAATGGGCATTTTGAGTATTTTGCCTAGCTTCACTATAACATAGTATTATGTCAGTGATATCAGTCTGTACACATATCTTCCCTTTCCCGTACTGAGTTTTGTATGGCCTAATACAGAGCGCCAATAGGGGACTTTAGCGGACATGCTAACCGCGAAACCATAAAACTCATCGTTCGGCTACTGTCCAAGGGAAGTCGTGTCGGAGAAACAGTCTAGAAAGTACTTGTAGGAACTCAGCTCGTCAAACACATCACGCACAGTCCAGAGAGAGAGAGAGCCAAAAATCGTTACAGGGTTATAAGCACCGAACTGAGGCACACGGACGTAGCATGCGTGATGTTGATAACAGCGCAGTCACGAGGCTAAGTGCCTCAGGTCGACAAGCTTAAGTTAGCGGCACGATCTAAGTTTTGTACCACCGGCGGTGCTACTGCGACACTTCGAAGAATCTGTTGTTCAAGTTCAGTCTCATTTAAAGACCATCGTATAATACATGTTGCACATTCGTTACGTGATCGTAAGTGCCATTTTCGACGATGTTATGATGATTTGTCAATGGGTCTTGGCCATAAACTAGTTATCGATTGAATAAAAAAGTAAAAATTTGCAACTTTTGACTGTTTTTTCATTCTGCTGATTAACAGAAGTCGCTGATCCAAGCTCCTTTACCATGCTGGATGTTCGTAAGTGTTTGGATGCGTTTGGAGCCGGCCGAAGTGGCCGTGCGGTTCTAGGCGCTGCAGTCTGGATCGCTACGGTCGCAGGTTCGAATCCTGCCTCGGCCACGGATATGTGTGATGTCCTTAGGTTAGTTAGGTTTAACTAGTTCTAAGTTCTAGGGTACTAATGACCTCAGAAGTTGAGTCCCATAGTGCTCAGAGCCATTTGATCCATTTCATGCTTTTGGAAAACTTCTGTCTGATGCTAACATAAAAGTATGTAAACTAAATTATACTCCGTCCGAACAGGCCTCGGCAGGCCTATTAAGGCCCAACGGTACTGACCGACCACCGTGTCATCCTCAGACTATAGGCATCACTGGATGCGGATATGTACGGGCATGTGGTCAGCACACCGCTCTCCCGGCAGTTGTCAGTTTACGGGACCGGAGCCACTACTTCTCAATCAAGTAGCTCCTCAATTTGCCTCACAAGCGTTGAGTGCATCCCACTTGCCAACAGAACTCGGCAGACCAGACGGTTACCCATCGAAGTATTAGCCAAGCCCGACAGCCCTTAACTTCGGAGATCTGCGGGAACCAGTGTTACCGCTGCGACAAGGCCGTTGGCATGAAAGTACGTAGTCTATTAAAAGAATGTTCTGTCCGTTTTGTGTTCTAGAATCTGTCATTCAAGCGATTTCAGGAAGGAAAAGTAGACAGGATTTTCGGAATCAAACAACCTTTACCGCCAACATTTACTTGTCACATCAAAATTAGTACAGTCAGCGCACATTCCAGAGTTAGATGAGACACCCTCCTCACAGCCGATCTCCAGCGATAAAATTTCTGAAGCTGTTTGAGGATATTTTCTGATGTCCGTATATGAGAATCTTGGTGTCCTGTGCGTCGTTACAGAGCAATTGCATTTCATTTGATTTCGGACTTCCATTTATCTTTGTATCTCTACTGCACTCAAAATGTCGGCTGTACGCGGTTTGTGACTTCTTTGGAAAGAAACTTGTTCCAGTCACTCACGCTGCCGGCCCGAGTGGCCGAGCGGTTCTAGGCGCTTCAGTCTGGAACCGCACGACAGCTACGGTCGCAGGTTCGTATCCTGCCCCTGGCATGGATGTGTGTGATGTCCTTAGGTTAGTTAGGTTTAAGTAGTTCTAAGTTCTAGGGGACTGATGACCTCAGATGGTAAGTCCCATAGTGCTTAGAGCCACTTGAACCATTCACTCACGCTGTTTGCTCTTGACAATATAAATGCCCACTCTACCCTTCACCTTCAAACATTCATTCACTATAGCTCGGTATGTCTCAGACTTTTTTTCTGGAAGTGTTAGCTATCCGTACACAGCGATATGCAGTAGAATGAATATGTTTGTAATAACGGGGTGGTCGATGAGCATCTCGCCTATGAGTTTACTTAATGTAATGGAAGAGCAGCACAACAATACCATGCTGAGATGATACAGTAGCGACACCAACCACTTTACAGTGTGCCTACTTTTTCACCTGTACATAGGCATCTACGAGAAACCGTATCCTTCAGTGTTATGAGGATTGCTTGTTATAGGCTTGTCCACTATTGTAAGGGAATTTGCACACAAATAATGGTATATGAGGATGACAAACCGAATAAATCATAATTATATTGTTATTTCGTTAGCAGCCATCGGATTACACTGGTCCCTTGCACCCTGAACAACCAACCATACTTTTTCTGGTAGGATTCGGGTTCACCCTGCGCATCGGATGAATTACATAATATGTACCTCACAAACACTTCGTAAACAGTTTCAGGTATTGACAACAAGTTCCCAAAGAACGAGGGCACCCAAAGGTAATTTAATGTATTGTATTGGTAATACTTGGGTCTTCTTTATCCACCAACATTTTGAAAGAACTATGTTTCTTTAAAAAAAACCGAAGATATACTTTCTACTGGCACTTGAAACAGGAGTTCACTGATAGAGAATTTGTTATATTTTCAGAAAAGGAATAAGGCGATTCATTAAATAAGCTGATGTGCAAAACTTTAGGACGAAAGCAACTTTTGTATGCTGTGTCAGAGCCAGATAACATAGCTCCATAAAACTTGGATCATTGATAGAGAAAGAGTTCTGCATGTTCAAATCGTATTGAAACTAGATCCTCTTTTAATGTATTAGTTTCCGTTTCCTGCAATGTTAGGGAGTCATTTAAGTTGTTTTCTGCTGAACGTTCGATACATGTACATGCATTGTCACTGAGCTCCATCGTTCATGAATCTGAGATCTATTTTCATACACTTATCGTGATACTATCACTTCCATTCCATGCATAAAATGGCTCTTACTACCTTTTTGGAGTACATATTACGCAAGGAACGATTACATAATAACAAAACCAAGAAACAATCTCTTTCCACTGCCTTTACTTGGAACCATCTAAACTTAACAGTGTTGTCTACGCTGATCAGCCAAAATATGACCACTGCCCACCGCAACGTTGAATGCCGCCAGGTAGTGTTGTGGGCACGTGACGCGGTAGCACAAGTATGTAAGCGGAGAAGCCACGCTCGGGGGATCGCCCTAGCAAAAATATGGGCTGCAATTGGAGAATCCATTGAGATAAGCGACGTTGACAAAGGGCACATTATTATCACACAGATCCTGTGAAAGAATGTCTCTAAAACGGCGAAGCTGGTTGAATGTTCACGTGCTAGTGCCGTGAGCACCTACGGAAAGAGGTAGAAGGACAGTGAAACTACCACTAGCCGCTACATGGTTGGAGGTCCACGAATCTTCAAAGAACGTGGGGTTCGGAGGCTTGTCTGCTCTTTAAAGTACATTATGGAACATGGAGCTCCGCAGGAGACCACCCGTATGTGTCCACATGTTGGCCCAATTAAATCGTCAGTTACGATTGCAGGGGGCACGGGACCAACGGGATTCGACCGTCGATCAATGGAAACACGTCGGCTCTTTGGGTGAATCACAAACGCCGTCATCGGGGTGAACAGCGGCTCGAAACGAGCAGCGCGCCACGGACGCAGGCTGGTGTAAGCAGCATTATGCTATGCGCTTGCACTGGACCTTTGGTAGTAGTCGAAGCCATGCTGACAGCTGCGAACCACGGGTGCATCCCTTCATGCTTGATGTCTACCCCGACGGCGATGTCATCTTTCAGCAGTATAACTCCACGTTTTTCGGTGCCAGAACCGTGCTACAGTCGTTTGAGGAGAGTTCTAGTGAATTCACGTTGATGTCAGGTGACCAAATTCGTCTGATGTAAATCCTATGGAACCCATCTGGGTCGCTGGCCAGTGTGCCCGAGCGGTACTAGGCGCTTCAGTCTGGAACAGCGCAACTGCTACGGTCGCAGGATCGAATCCTGTCTCCGGCATGGATGTGTGTGATGTCCCTAGGTTAGTTAGGTTTAAGTAGTTCTACGTTCTAGGGGACTGATGAGCTCAAATGTTAAGTCCCATAGTGCTCAGAGCCATTTGAACCAATTTGAACCATCTGGGTCGCTATCGGGCGCCATCACCACAAATAAGCGGCCCGTTTACATGAACCTGTGCGTAGACATCTAATACCACATACCTCCACAAACGTCCCAAAAAACTATCGGATCCCTTATATGCATAATCGCTGATGTATTTCGTTCCAAAGACGGAAAACCAAGCTATTAATCAGGTGGTCATTATGTTTTGGCTCATCAGTGTATGGACATTGCTATTCTCCTCAGCTTGTGATGGTTTATTATTTATGTAGTAGCACTCATCTACAAATTGGTGAGAAGCAAATCATTTCCCCGTTCGCAGCTCGTGGTCGTGCGGTAGCGTTCTCGTTTCCCGCGCGCGGGTTTCCGGGTTCGATTCCCGGCGGGGTCAGGGATTTTCTCTGCCTCGTGATGACTGGTGTTGCGTAATGTCCTTAGGTTAGTTAGGTTTATGTAGTTCTAAGTTCTAAGGGACTGATGACCATAGATTTTAGGTCCCATAGTGCTCAGAGCCATTTGAACCATATTTTTGAAATCATTTCCCATTACAGATATTTATATTTCTTTCCAATGTTTTCAAAAGTGTTTGAAAAAGTGTTGTATGATAGAAAACCAGATATGAAGATTTTATATCGTGAGGATGAAAATTTGAATACTGAATTGGTGGATAGTGATTATCTTTATGCTTGCATTTTGGCTAGGTTGACTTGCACGCACCGAAGGCTACTCGAGAAGATGAAATTATGAATGCGGAGCCGAAGGAAATGTGCAGGCCGTCGGGTTGGATGAGGCGCAATGACAGCGGGTTCCAAGGCATTTAGAGTGCGTGGATGAAAGGGAGTCGCCTCAAGATACACAGAATACAGAGGAGGTATAAGAACAGGAATATGACGAAGCACTGGTGCGCTGAGGAGACAGAAAGAGGTTTGCGGTTGATGACACGTCTGCCTGCTGTATCTCCTTTCACAGCCCATCATAAATGGTATACACCATGTTTGCTGTAAAGTTTAGACAAGGTGTCAGCTGCAGTGACGGAACAGTTGAAATATTTATAAATTTGCAGCAACCTTCTAACATACAATTAAAATACCACACCAACATTTATTGAAGTATATTCTTTCTTTTTATGTGTCTAGAAGGATTATTGACTCGACTCAAAAATTAATGAAAGTCAGAAAGTTTCTCATTGTAGATAAAAACAGACGTTCTGAATCATTGCTTATTAAGGCCATAATTTTCGTGACGTACATGTAGGCCTATGACTAGAGTGCACGTGTGACCACCGACTTTCCGCAGACTGTCTGTTTATCTAGAAGGAAGTATTACCTGAAGAAAATACTATAATACTTCCGAAATGTATCCACATGATTTCAAAGTTATGAACTCCTGACAGATGAATGTAGCACGGAAAAACGTTTACGGTTTTCAGTAAGCGTAAAATTGGTGTGGTCTTTGACAGTCGGTTTAAAGAGTTCCATCTCGAATCAATAAAGTTGTAAGAGTAATTGTATATAATAATAAAACGTCAAGATAGTATCGATGCGGTATTCGAAATACAAGCTACAGGATTCGGTTCACTGGTAAGATACCATGAAATTACAGTTGGTCTGCGAGAAAGATTAACAATAAGACGCTTTGACCAGCTCTATAGGGTATTTCTTGAGATCCGTAACACGTTGAAGTAATAAAAGATATCGGAATATAAAAGATATAGGCAGCACTGGTAGTGACATATTCGTTCGGCCCACTAGAGTGTGTACCAGACGATTTCAAACATTTGAGTTGTGACATACTTGAAACAAGATACCTTTTACACGTGGATAATGAAATTACAAAATTCATAACCTCTTTCCAGTAGGTATATCACACGTATTCCGACAAAACACTCTAACAGGAACTGTAAAAGTAATATTAGCTCATCTATTGCTAATAGAGACCCATTTAAACAGTCGTTCATTCCATCTGCCATATGTTAATGGTTAGAAATTAATAATAAACAATATGCTAAAAAATACTCACTGCCGTGAATCTAACTATGGCTTTCATAGTGCATATATAGATACACATTTCTGGTAAAAAAGAAATTGAAGTAGTTGTGCTTTCCCGTTCTCATTCAGTGAACATCGAAAGGTAGTGGCCACAGCGTCTGTTGCTGCTCCCTGCGACTATTTTTAAAGCTCTGAAGGCGGGTGGTTAGTCTCAAGGGCTGCTGCAATTAGTGTAATCTCGAGTGCTTCCTAACCTTCTGATTAGTGCAGCCTGAGTTTTCAACCGTTGTCAAACTTCAGTCACTTAGAAGTGAGCCTGAGGAAGAGTTTCTCCTGGCAGTAAGAGCTTCCTTTGAACATAACGTATGGTCGTATCATTTGGACGTCTGTCAGATCTTCCGTTGACAAACGCTGAGTGTGTGATCGACTGTAGGTAGACAAGATTAACTACTTTTCCCTGTAACTTAACTCTCTGAGTTATTAATACTTGTGATAAAAGTAACCTATATCGGTATAAATTATGTCCGTACTAAAATTATTTCTGAAATGCTAAAATTAGCTTTTTGTTCACCAAAAAGTAAATCAGGCAGCAGAATAATCATCAGTTGTTGGTCACCATCTTTTTCCAACGAAAGATCTCATTGTCAGGTAAACATAGAGTTTTCATCAAACCCTCACCATCCAACAAGAATGTCACATATAACAATTCCGACCTAACTGACAATGTCATGCGCTCATGATTCTATATGGATTTATTTTACCTGACCGTATTAAAGCCTTCAGTCCCTCTCTTACGTCGAACTGGGCAGCCTGAGAGATTCTATCTAGAAAAAACATCTGAGTGTACCTACTTTATGAGCTATACATAATAATAGCAATGATACAGCTATAATAATGAATATAAGTCTATTCATTAATTATTAATGTCATTCATTTCAGTCTTATTAACATTGTTTTCAGTACATTTCTCATAAAATTAGGTTTCTGCCGAACAGTAGCGATGATGTACTAACAGAAATACTTGCTAATAGTACAGATGGAATCAAATCTGTAGAATAAGTTAACTTGTCTGCAGGAGAACGAGAAATAATAGGGTTCAGATGACAGTCTATATGGAAGAGAAAAATAAAAATAAAGATAAGGGAAAGAGGGAAGCTGAGAGTATGTTAGTGATATGATTGAAATTCTAGTTCGCTGTTGAAAAGAGAGAAGACAGTTGAGATACGCCGAGAGAGAAACTCCGCCGATGGTAACAGATAACGCTTTAATCTCCTCTTGAATGCAGCGTAGTTTTGCATCAGACGCAGGTTACTGGATACTTTGCTCCACAGACGTAGTGCTGAACCGGAGAAGGAGATGGAGAGATATTTAGAGTTCCACGTAGGTGCATATAAGATGCTGCACGTCGCAGATCTTGCACTGCAGTTAAGAATCGACGATAGGAATTTGAGGAGAGATATTGAGATGTTTTGAGAACCGTAGTGACTAGGAAACGGATGAAGAAAATAGAGCACGTGGAAATAATTTTGTTCATCCGGTGGTAATCATCGTAAAAGCGCATAAGAAGAACTGACGTGAACAAACAAGTGTTTGTCATATATATACATATCACGTAATAATTCATGACTAACTCTACTCATCTACAGTTTCCGTTATTTGTGCTTGTGTCAAATCACGTCGCAGTGGTGTAGACCAGTGAAGACTGAGTAGAAATTTTTGTTTCAGAAATTTTAATTGGATATCGGATAGAGATTTCCAGCATGTTGCAGCAGTTTTTTCTTCCCAGCTTAGAGGGTCACCCGTGATCATGCCGAAACGTTTATTGCTTTCTGATTCGTTAACTGTGTCCCGTCAAGGAGTATGACAGAAACTGCTTCGCCAAACTGTTCACCTACCAACATGCGGCATGATTTAAGAATCACCTGTCAATTATTAGAGTTTTGTTTTGCGTCCCAAGTCCTGCGCCCATCGTCATACTAAACAGATAGCTTCATTCACGTCTCGTATAGCGAAATCAGTATTCGTATTGACAGCACTTAAATATAGCTGGATGTCGTAATTACATAAGATATGGTTACAGTAATGTAACGGAGATGGAATCATTGATATACATCTACATCTGCATAGGTAGTCCGCAACCCACCTTATGGTGAGTGGCGGACGGTATCCCATACAACTACCAGTCATTTTCTTTCCTGTTCCACTCGCAAATAGAGCAAGGGAAAAACGAGTATCTACATGCCTCCGTATGAACCCTAATTACTCGTATCTTATCTTCGCCGTCCTTACTCGCCATGTATGTTGGAAGCAGCAGAACCGTTCTGTAGTCAGGTTCAAATGCTGGTTCTATAAATAAATTTTCTCAGTAGTGTTCCTCGAAATGAAGAATGTCCGTTATACTTGCGTCTTGTTCGAACCTACCAGTAACAAATCTAACAGCCCGCCTCTGAATTGCTTCGATGTTTTCCATTAATCCGACATGGTACTGATCCCAAACGCTTGAGCAGTACTCAAGAATAGGTCGCACTAGCGTCCTATATGCGGTCTCCTTTACAGATGAACCACACTTTCCAAGAATTCCCCCAATAACCGAAGTCGACCAATCGCCTTGCCTACCACAATTCTCCCATACTCGTTCCATTTCATACTGCTTTGCAACGTTATGCCCTGATATTTAAACGAAGTGACTGTGTCAGACAGGATGCTGTAGATGAACATTATGGGTTTGTTTTTCCTACATTTTTCTACATTTGTAGCTAGCTGCCATTGATGACACCAACTAGAAATTTTGTTCAAAAAAATGGTTCAAATGGCTCTGAGCACAATGGGACTTAACATCTGTGGTCATCAGTCCCCTAGAACTTAGAACTACTTAAACCTAACTAACCTAAGGACATCACACACATCCATGCCCAAGGCAGGATTCGAACCTGCGACCGTAGCAGTCGCGCGGTTCCGGACTGAGCGCCTTAACCGCGAGACCACCGCGGCCGGCGAAATTTTGTCTACGTCTTCTTGTATCCTCCTACAGTCACTCAAAACGAACACCTTACCGAACACCACAGCATCAGCAGCAAACAACCACAAATTACTGCCCATCTGGTCTGTAAATCATTAATGTATATAGAGAATAATATCGGTCTTATCACACTTCCCTGGGGCACTCCTGACGATACCCTTGTCTCTGATGAACACTCGCCGTCAAGGAAAACATCTTCGAGCCACTTACATATCTGTGAACCTATTCCATATGCTCGTGATTTCTTAACAATCAGCAATGGGACACCGTGCCAAAGGCTTTCCGGAAATGTAGAAATAAGAAATCTGCCTGTTGCCCTTCATCCACAGTTCGCAGAAAAGGGCAAGCTGAGATTGGCACGAGAGATGCTTTCTAAAACCATGTTGATTAGTGGACATAAGATTCTCGGTTTGAAGAAAATTTCTTATATTCGAAGTGAGAGTGTGTTCAAGTATTCTGCTGGAAACCGATGTTAGAGGTATTAGTCTGTAATTTTGCGGGTCCTTTATTTTGCCCTTCTTATATACAGGAGTCAACTGCGCTTTTCTCCAGTGGCTTGGGAGTTTGTGCTTGGCAAGAGATTGGTGATAAATGCAAGCTTGATAAGGGACAGTGCTGTAGACTACTCTTTGAAAAACCGAACAGGGATTTCATCCAGACCTGGTGACTTATGTGGTTTCAACTCTTTCAGTTGTTGCTCTATATTACTATGTCGTCCATAAGGTAGTGTAATCGATGGTCAAACGATGGTGTGTTTGAATGACTTTACTGCGTGCGTGATTACATACACTTACATATACAGGTTAATTTGGGTAAATGGGGGTAAACTGCAGGAAAAAATCCCTGAGAGGAAGGGGAACGGGAAATGTACTATTGAAAATTGAACGGAAATTGAGGTGCAGTCTCAGTGTGTGGTCGGGGTGGATGTCGAGATTCCTCCGTACGGGACTGCGTAGTAGAGCTGGAACCCGGTCAAGTTGCAGCGACATTAATCTTCGTGCCACCAAAGGCGCATATTGCGGCAAGGGAAGCAGGGTCACTTGCTGGAAGTGTAGATATGCCCACTTGTCAGGCGTTGTGTAAGATGGTTCGTGCCAGGAGGCTGCCGTCAATAATGCACGTATATATATATATATATATATATATATATATATATATATATATATATGACTTCACGGGAACAATGTACTGTTGTCCCAAGCATATTGCAACAAACGGTGTATTTCTATAGCTGCTCGTTTAGTTTGTATTGCCGTTTCAAATATACCGGTCATTTTTGAAACACCCTATATATATATATATATATATATATATATATATATATATATATATATAGGGTGTTTCAAAAATGACCGGTATATTTGAAACGGCAATACAAACTAAACGAGCAGCTATAGAAATACACCGTTTGTTGCAATATGCTTGGGACAACAGTACATTTTCAGGCAGACAAACTTTCGAAATTACAGTAGTTACAATTTTCAACAACAGATGGCGCTGCGGTCTGGGAAACTCTATAGTACGATATTTTCCACATATCCACCATGCGTAGCAATAATATGGCGTAGTCTCTGAATGAAATTACCCGAAACCTTTGACAACGTGTCTGGCGGAATGGCTTCACATGCAGATGAGATGTACTGCTTCAGCTGTTCAATTGTTTCTGGATTCTGGCGGTACACCTGGTCTTTCAAGTGTCCCCACAGAAAGAAGTCACAGGGGTAATGTCTGGCGAATAGGGAGGCCAATCCACGCCGCCTCCTGTATGTTTCGGATAGCCCAAAGCAATCACACGATCATCGAAATATTCATTCAGGACATTAAAGACGTCGGCCGTGCGATGTGGCCGGGCACCATCTTGCATAAACCACGAGGTGTTCGCAGTGTCGTCTAAAGCAGTTTGTACCGCCACAAATTCACGAAGAATGTCCAGATAGCGTGATGCAGTAATCGTTTCGGATCTGAAAAATGGGCCAATGATTCCTTTGGAAGAAATGGCGGCCCAGACCAGTACTTTTTGAGGATGCAGGGACGATGGGACTGCAACATGGGGCTTTTCGGTTCCCCATATGCGCCAGTTCTGTTTATTGACGAAGCCGTCCAGGTAAAAATAAGCTTCGTGAGTAAACCAAATGCTGCCCACATGCATATCGCCGTCATCAATCCCGTGCACTATATCGTTAGCGAATATCTCTCGTGCGGCAATGGTAGCGGCGCTGAGGGGTTGACGCGTTTGAATTTTGTATGGATAGAGGTGTAAACTCTGGCGCATGAGACGATACGTGGACGTTGGCGTCATTTGGACCGCAGCTGCAACACGGCGAACGGAAACCCGAGGCCGCTGTTGGATCACCTGCTGCACTAGCTGCGCGTTGCCCTCTGTGGTTGCCGTACGCGGTCGCCCTACCTTTCCAGCACGTTCATCCGTCACGTTCCCAGTCCGTTGAAATTTTTCAAACAGATCCTTTATTGTATCGCTTTTCGGTCCTTTGGTTACATTAAACCTCCGTTGAAAACTTCGTCTTGTTGCAACAACACTGTGTTCTAGGCGGTGGAATTCCAACACCAGAAAAATCCTCTGTTCTAAGGAATAAACCATGTTGTCCACAGCACACTTGCACGTTGTGAACAGCACACGCTTACAGCAGAAAGACGACGTACAGAATGGCGCACCCACAGACTGCGTTGTCGTCTATATCTTTCACATCACTTGCAGCGCCATCTGTTGTTGAAAATTGTAACTACTGTGATTTCGAAAGTTTGTCCGCCTGAAAATGTACTGTTGTCCCAAGCATATTGCAACAAACGGTGTATTTCTATCGCTGCTCGTTTAGTTTTTATTGCCGTTTCAAATATACAGGTCATTTTTCAAACACCCTATATATATATATATATATATATATATATATATATATATATATATATATATATATATCTGTGTGTGTGTGTGTGTGTGTGAGAGAGAGAGACACACTCGCACGCACGTGTGCGCACACAACCAGATCACAGCTATCATAAAAATTCATTCAATAGTTGGTAATAATGTTATATCTTTGGCAATAACAAGTGACAATTGGCAACACCAACCAGAACATAACATCAAATGAGGTGTTCAGTTCCCAATGCTGTATGGTCTGAAAAACAAAATTTCAATTGGCAATGATAAGAAGAAGAACAGCGCCAAAAATGGGACAAAAATACAATATGTAGAACAACGTCCACGAAACCTGTAAGTAGAACATTAAATTATTACTACGTAACAAAACACAGACTGCCAGATCTCTTTATAGCCTATATGTATATCACTCCATATGTAAACTAAATAGTATAACCAAAAATATGTACATATTCCAGGCCACTGAAGATACCTATTTAAGAACAAAGGCGAAACGCTTATGCCACAAAAATTTTGTTTCATTCAGTTGCAAAAATTATCAACATACCGTAATACAATATTTCAGTACCTGTGTTGTTGAGAAGTACGATGCTATGCTCTTTCGGAAATGCATACATGTCAAAAGGAACAGTGCATCGTTCTTCTTAACAACACAGACAGTACAATATCGTCTTTTAAAAGTATCTACAGAGAGAGAGAGAGACAGATATTAGTTGCAGGTCCACATTCGTGTCTCGCATAACGATAAAATGCTCTTCTTACGAGACGAGTGAGGACAAGGCACCAAATTCAGACAGTTAATAATTGGCTCCTATTAGGTATTTCTGATTCTATTTTGTCTAGAATTTTCGATGGGACCCACACACCAAGAATATTTCGCCATAGTGGAAGAATAAAAATCGAAAAGTGACGATTATGTGAAGTGTATCTTGAAAATCATGTGAACAGTCGTCTGATCATGAACTGCCAGTTCGAAACCGGTTGCGGCGCTATTTACTTAAATAAATAGCAGTATTAATAGTGGCTGGTTGCTGTCTCCTTTTTTGTAGGAATCAACCTACATTTCTGATTCTGTCCTTCTGTTTCGAGAACCAACAGCTCATCTTCAGTTTTTCCATAGCATAGAATATACGCAGTATCTTCGGTATTAAATCAGATCGAACACTAAATCGCCCTCACGATGGGCGGAGCTTGTGATTGTTGCGTAAATGTATAGCAAAGAGAAACCTACATCACGCAAGAACCACTTGAAATCACATGTAGCCTCACTGCAGCCTCCTTTTCGGTTCACGTGGCTAAATATGTTACTGCAAGTTACAGCTCTTCAATTAGTGTGGCATCATGGTACAGTATTCGATAGTGGCATGTAACAGTATTTTAAAAGATCAGTACGCTATCCTCTCTCATTTTTTACCTGTTGTGTCATGGAAAAATACACAGTAACATTTCCTCACAATAACAATTTTTCATAATTCACTTCACTAGTTATAGGTTGACTCTTACAGAGCCCGCATCTCGTGGTCGTGCGGTAGCGTTCTCGCTTCCCGTTCCCGGGTTCGATTCCCGGCGGGGTCAGGGATTTTCTCTGCCTCGTGATGGCTGGGTGTTGTGTGCTGTCGTTAGGTTAGTTAGGTTTAAGTAGTTCTAGGTTCTAGGGGACTTATGACCACAGCAGTTGAGTCCCATAGTGCTCAGAGCCATTTGAACCATTTTTTTGACTCTTACAGAGAAGACAACAGCAACCGGTCACATTTTACAACGTGTTTATTTATTTAAATAGCGGCGTTACCGGTTTAGAAATGAAAGGTTCATCTTCAGACGGCTAGTTCACGTTAAGGTACATTTTACATTAGCTTCCACTTTTTTTTCCCAAACGATGAAATTTCGTTGGGATGGTTGTGTCGTTGAAAAAACCGCGCCATTACGTTCCAATGCTAACCGCATGTGATCATGCAGCAACGATGAAGCATGATCACAAGTAGTCCAGCAACGGTTAATTTTGTAAACTGTTCACGTGCCGCCGTGGTTACATTTTACTGTGTGTGGCAAAATGGCGCTATCCAATACCGGGGCTGAGGCAACTATGTTTTACCACGGGCCATACATAGCAAGGGCGAACGGCGAGTGCATAGATGTGTACGGGCGAGTAGACTTGCAACTGTTGAGCAACTGACCGTCCAGATGAACCAACGACTATTCTGTGAACGTTGCTTCGTTATAGGCCTCCTTAGCCAGCACCCCTGACAGCTCCTCATCGGTGATGAAATATGGAATTTCCACGCCACTGCAGCAACCAGAAGTCTACAGAGTGGCGACGGGTGGTCTTTCCAGACGAATCACGTTTTATGTTCCATCAGATAGATGGCTGTTTGTGCGCACAGCGTCAGATCTCTGAAATATCAGTTAAATCTTCGGTTGCCTATTTTCATGTAAATCTAAAGTAATTACGGACTCTGTGCACGTGAAGTAAGCTCGCGTTATAACTGACCAAATGAAATTATAATTACAAGTTGTGTGCAAGTGGTTTCTATCATTCAGAATACCCTAAACACACACTCTTTTATCAGTATACCATGTGGCATGTCTTTATTTATAAATGAAAAGAAAACAGACTGTATCACTCTTATGCGTCCAGTGGTGTCACTGCCTTCGCAACTAGAGGTTGCGTACAGCGTCTGCCAGATTAATATCGGCACTTAGTAACAACATTTACTGAAAGAGTGTGAAGTCTTATGAGGGAGACAAAGATAGATTCTCTATCTGATACATTCTCTGATCAGATGCAGGACGGCATCTGCATTTAAAAATGAGTTGTCGGTCTGCTTACAACATACTGATATGTTTCCACACCACTAACTTAATAATTTGAAATACATACGTTTAGTAAGGCTGAAAACTTCAGAATCGACAAGGTACATCCGTGGCACCCAACCCACTGCACAGATCGTATTTGAAGTCTGTAAGCTACTTATAAGGTCCATTCTAGGATCGATTACATTTACATAATTATTCACGCAGTATGTAGTACTGTCGGAGGGTGCTACGATCATATATTAGCCACTCCTTGTATTTCACTCACTTATGAACCGAGGGAAACATACGTGCTTATGTTCCCCATACGTGCATGGATATTGCTTATCATATTTAAATGGCTGCAAGGCGAGATATACCGTCTAACTAATTCACCTTTCTTTCAACCATTCCTGATTATCTTTGATATTTGTTCGTAAAAGATGCCTTACATGTTCGTTCCTTGTCAATCGTACCGGGGCTCCTTCGACATCTGTTCTCGGATAAATTTTTTAATGGTTCTAAACACTGGAACGACACTCTACTATAGGTCTACAGCAACCTATTATGTTATTTTCATAAAAGATACACTGTACTTTACCAGGATTCTTCCAACAAATGTAAGTCTTCTACGTTTTCGTGATTCACGTGTTCGCTTCATTTCAAATCACTTCGCAGGAAGTTAAACGAAGTGACAAGCATCGTGCGTGGCGACAGTCCCCGTCATGTTGCGATATTTTCCACATCGTTGGTAACGTCACAACTTTGCAACACTGTTGCGGAGGGCTGTCTGTCTGCCTCTCGTCACATAGCCTCTATATGACGTATTACATTTCATGCGAGACTTATTGCAAGTACGTCCTCGAAGGAAGAAATCACTGTCCCTTACGGGATATACAACTGCAACGTAGAGGAGCGGTTCTTCACAATCCGAAACGTACTCACTCGCCAGCAAGTTGATTAGTGTTCCGAGCGCATACGTAGCCCTGGTCTGCTGTGCCAAAGCACGTAGCGGCCGACTTCTGTCGAGGACGCCGTACGAAAACCTCTACGCTGAAGTTTCGCTTGCTCTGAAGGTTTTGTATTATTCCAGAAATATCCAGCGTTCGCTAAACTACACGTTTTTCCACTTATACAAAATAGCACATACAGTTCTAACTGTTTCAGCGACTGACGTGTTTCCTCGCTGCAGAGTAAGGTGACGAAACATTATCGGTGCATTGCATGCATTTTGAGAAGTGTCTGCCAGATTTTGTTTAGTAATCCACAATAATTTAGTGCCACGAAATCACATAAAGGTTTATTCCAATACTTGCAGAAATATCAGACAAGCTTCTGAATTTATTAACCCGAGTACTGCATATGGTACTGTTCTCGTCTCCCGTTACTAGTCCTTAGAGCGATATATGTATTTTTTATTTCATTTTAAGATAAAGTCCTTGTGAAAACTGTCTCTTACTTACATTACTTCACTTCACTTTACGTATGGCAATGCCCTTATCGACCGTACGCCAGCTTTAAGAGCCTCTGCCATTTCTTTCTGTCGGATGCACTGTTTGTCCATTTGGTGTTAATGTTCATCCTAGGTGTATCATCCCGGATGTTATATCGAAATCTAATTATGTGTCTTCTTCTCATTCCATCTGTTGTTTTGCACAATGCTATTATAGGTAATCTCTTCTCCATCAGTCGTGCTTTATGGCCTACCAAGTTCAACCTTCTCTCTTCTCTAGTACTTCGGCGACATTATGGTGTTTTCGCAGTTCTCTTAACTCTTCATTTCCTCTTATCCTCCATTCCGTGTTATTTTCATAACGCACCTGTCAAAAAATTTTCCTTCGATTTTTTTCTTCGAATCCTAGCAGTGTCTCTTCATCTTTCCTCGTAAAAATTACCGCTTCACATCAGTATAATTTTACCGGTATAATAGCAGATTGATACAAGCGGATTTTGAAATTAGTACCAAGCGACTTTTTCTGTAGAATTTTGATGAAACTAAAAAGTGTTTTGTTCGCTGTTGCTAGACGGACATCTATTGCTATATCCGTTCTACTGTTGTTACTGAAAGGAGTCTCTAAATACTTGAAGCGGTCAACAGTTTTGAAAGTGACTCCACATGCAGCCAAAGGTGCATCACTCCTGATTTTCTTACTTATGACTAGGTATTCTTTCTTTTCTTCATTAACATGTAATCCCGTTTTCTCGTTGATTTTCTAATAATTTTGCTTTATTCGGATTCTATTTTGTAACCACTTTACTTTTAGTAAATTCTCTAACTATCTTCTCTTGGTTCAAATGGCTCTGAGCACTATGGGACTTAACATCTGTGGTCATCAGTGCCCTAGAACTTAGAACTACTTAAACCTAACTAACCTAAGGACATCACACACATCTATGCCCGAGGCAGGATTCGAACCTGCGACCGTAGTAGTCGCGCGGTTCCGGACTGAGCGCCTGAAACGCTAGACCACCGCGGCCGGCTAACTATCTTCTCTAAGACGAGGTAAAATAAAACATGTGAAATGACGTGCCCTTGTTTCAGTGCAGTGTACATCTTAAAGTTTTGAGTTTCTCCTTACGGTGTCTTTATACAACATAAAGTTTCATCTATACATATTTTAACTAACCTGATTAACTTTGAGTGTATTTAAAATTCTCTCATTGTACTTAGGAGAGTCTTTAGGTGTACTCTATCACAGACCTATAAGTAATACGCGAACATCTACAATGAATTCCCACGCTTCCTTATTTATTTGTCTTAGAATTGATAACTGATCTAATGTAAATATATTTCTGCAGCAACCGCAGTGGCAGTCCCCCGTTAATTCCCCAATTGGCCCCAATCAGCCTGTTTAATAGGTAGTGAACAGGAAATTGTTTTAGACCTTGTTGCCCAGTTATTATATTTCAAACAATTTTTAACAAGGCAGATGAGCTGAAATCGTCTTTTAGTCTAAAACCACAATAAGTGCTGATTCGAAGACAGGTAACGTTTCGTTTCCTTGATAGTCACGAAACATAACATTATAAAGAGATTCATTAGCATCTCACTTCAAGAGTAAGAGTGTTAAGAAGAAAAAAAGAGGTAAATTTAGCGAGCGTCGTGGTTTTATGGATGGTGCACCATAATTAAGCATTCGTCTGAACTTCCCACGAGCGATCTGGTCAGACTTATCGCAGTAATGAATGTGGCAGTTTCTGTTTGCGTTCTCAGTATTTTCCTGTTATGTTGATGGTCAACATTAAATCAGTTCTAAGGTACGTTGCCGAAGACAAAATAACGTCACAACATGGTTTGCATACCAATATAGAGGAAGAGATAAACTGACCTTTATTTTCAAAAGTCACAAATTAATTGTGGCTATGGTCATTTGACACTGAAATATATGAGAAAACGATGAAGAGAAAGACTCGGTGTTTCAGGCACTGTCTGTGGGTAGTTACGACCGAATTTTATATCGCTCAATGGGGAAATTAATGTAATATGACCCACATTAAATGAGTTTGGCTACAGTACTTCAATGTCTCGTTGGGCAACGAATCCACCACCTCCAGTGCAGATCTACTATTACGTCCGACCTCCTGCGGGAATCTCCAATTAGAGAGCATGGACGACATGGACGAGGACTGCGGATATGTGGCACTATGTGGGAGTGTGTGTCGGTTGGATGTCGTGCCTAGACAGTCCGTGAAATTGCGATAAACGTTGTGTCCAGGTGGCGCAGTGGTTGACGCAATTCCCTAGTATGCAGGAGATCCCGAGTTCGATTCCTGGTCCGGCACAAATTTTCACTCTTCACCGTTGATTCCGCGTGAAGTCTCAATGCAGCTGACATCAATATTCCATTCCTTTTTCTTTCTTTTCTCCCCTCTCTACCTTTAATTTACATAACACGTATCACAGCTGCGGATTTCGCGTGGTGTCTGTTGTTCCGGCCACAGCCGAAAGAACAGACAAACACATTCATATAATTAATTCGCTCGACGGGCAACGAATCCACCAACTTCAGTGCGGATGCACAATCACGTCTGACCTCTTGTTGGAATATCAAAGTAGCAAGCATGGAGGACATGGACAGGTTCATATGGTTCAAATGGCTCTGAGCACTATGGGACTTAACATCTGAGGTCATCAGTCCCCTAGAACTACTTAAACCTAAACATCTGAGGTCATCAGTCCCCTAGAACTTGGAACTACTTAAACCTAACTAATCTAAGGACAGCACACACATTCATGCCCGAGGCAGGATTCGAACCGGCGACCGCAGCGGTCTCGCGGTTCCAGATTGAAACGCCTAGAACCGCTCGGGCACACCGGCCGGCGACATGGACAAGGATTGCGGGTATGTGGCGCTATGCGGGAGTGTGTATCGTCTGAGGGGCCTGCGTTGCGATAAACACTGTGTCCGGGTGGTGCAGTCGTTAATGCAACTGCCTAGTAAGCAGAAGATGGCAGGTTCGAATCCCGGTCCGGCACACATTTTCACTGGTCGCCTCTGATTCCGTATGAAGTCCCGATGCGGCTGACGTTAATATTCCCTTCCTTTTCCTTTCCTTTCTCCCACCTCCACCTTCAATTTACATAACGTACCTCACTTCGACTCCGGCCCTAGGAAGGGGGGAACTGGCGCACACACGTTAGTCTCGTTCAGTAGAACAGTCTTGGGTGGCGACGACTATCTCTAAATACTGATAATCTAATCATTAACTATACATTTGGCCTTGCTTGGTCACACTAATTGTTCATGTTGCCGAGTATTGTTGGCTGGGATATCCTACAGGATGGATTAAACAGTCTGTCACAAAGAGTTTTCTTCCTCCGCACACATTGGCCACATGTTGTGTTGTGTTGTGTTGTATGTGTGCCTATAGAGTGTAGGTGAGTATATAGGCGTGTATAGTGTGTTATGTTTCCGTTGTATGATAATGATGTCGATTACGATGATTATGATAATGATAATGACGGAAAGAAGACTGTGAAACATACACATATCCTACTCTTCTCAAGAAGCACTAAGGAGACAGTGTCTGCCGTAAAATATCTAGGCGTAATTATCCAGAGCGACCTTAGGTGGAATGACCATATAAAACAGATAGTGTGAAAAGCAGACATCGGACTCAGATTCATCGGTAGAATCTTAAGGAAATGTAACTCATCCACGAAAGATGTGACTTATAAGGCGCTTGTTCGCCCGATTCTTGAGTATTGTTCATCTGTCTGGGAACCCTATCAGGTAAGATTGATAGAACAGATAGAGAACTTTAAACGAAGAGCGGCGCATTTCGTCACTGGATCGTTTAGCTGGCGAGAGAGCGTTACAAAGATGTTAAACAAACTCCACTGGCGGACAAGAGAGACGTTGTGCATCACGGAGAGATTTACTATAGAAATTTCGGGCTGCACTTTTCAGGAGTCAGACAACATATTACTTCCCCCATATACATCTCGCGTATTGACCACGAGGAGAAAACTCGAGAAATTAGAGCCAATATAGAGGCTTACCGACAATAATTCTTCCCACGCACTATTCACGAGTGGAACAGGGTTGGAGGGATCAGACAGTGGTACCAAAAGTACCCTCCACCACACACCATTAGGTGACTTGCGGACTATGATGTAGATGAAGATGAAGGAGGCCGCCGAGCTTAACGCCCATTTGACTGACGAATCACCACGCCCTCACCGAGCGAGGTGGCGCAGTGGTTAGCACACTGGACTCGCATTCGGGAGGACGACGGTTCAATCCCGTCTCCGGCCATCCTGATTTAGGTTTTCCGTGATTTCCCTAAATCGTTTCAGGCAAATGCCGGGATGGTTCCTTTGAAAGGGCACGGCCGATTTCCTTCCCAATCCTTCCCTAACCCGAGCTTGCGCTCCGTCTCTAATGACCTCGTTGTCGACGGGACGTTAAACACTAACCACCACCACAACCACGCCCTCACTTCCTGCGACACTGCGGAGACGTTTGGAATTTTATCCAGGACATTGGCACAATGACTGGTGATCAGGAAATTTATGCCACCTTCTTCCCTCCTACTGCCGGCTAAAAGCTAATAGTTAAAATTTCATCGAACACCAGGATTCAAACCAGCTTACCTCCGAGTCGAACGCCAACACACAGGCGTGCATTAGTGACCTCGGCTATGGAGTGGGTTCCTGATCACACTGATCGTCTCACTGCCTTTTTTTAAATTCCACCAGGCCATGTGGGATCAGGGGCTGCGTCAATTTTGCTAACATATCCGGCTGAGAATTGCTCTCCGTCTATATCATTACATAAAAGGAGTAAAAAAAGAATAAGATGAAGATTACACTTTAATGTCCCTTCCGCGACACTGCGGAGACGTTTGGAATTTAATCCAGGACATTGGCACAAGGACTGGCGATCAGGAACTTTATACCACCATCTTCCCTCCTACTGCCGGCGAAACACTAGTAGTGAAAATTTCATAGAACACCAGGATTCAAACCTACTTACCCAGACTGATCATTATAGAAAGAGCACAAGCTCGGATTACGAAATGATGGGGAACGAAATCGGCAGTCCCCTTTTCAAAGAAAACATGCCGGCATTTACCTGGAGCGATTTAGGTAAAACACGAGAACCCTAAATTTGCATGGCTGGTCACGGATTTTAAGGTAATTACACACGAAACATAAGCGTGGACAGGGCATGCAAATTGGCTGTATCCTTATTTAAGGGACCAATCCGGCATTAGGGTCCAGTAATTTAGGGAAATCACGAGATATATTCGAGACGCCCATAGGCCCTCTCCTTTTAAATAATAGCCTGGTGGTTTAGGCAGTGCGACATCACGCTTTATAATTGTAAAATATTTGTTCCTTGTCACAGTTTGGCACCTCACATCCACGGTGTGTGTGTATAATATCTTAAGTGAAGATACCTGCGATTAGAGCTGCACAGCGTGTTGTTTATAACGAAGAAATACTTCGAAATTTCTTGCCCCTCAGATAGCATAAACCGAGCCGTCGTGACTAACATCTCAATTCCATCGCCTTATTACCATCTACGGTGTCATTCTCTCATTCCATGAGAGTCAGTATGGTGGGCAGAGACAGGCATCGTCTCCCATAGCATTGGTGGTTGAATAACGACGATGGAAGTTTCTTTCTTTGCCAGGATTTGAGCAAGCCTTCTCCAGATAGAATGCCGCCTTACTATTGTACGTTAAGGATTATGTTTACCTAAGTGGTTGAGGAAGTGATCTACGTCCATTGAACATTAATCACATTCTCAGATACATAATCTGAGTCGGTATGGAACACGAAGCCTTTCGGCACTGCTGCGTTATATCTTACTGAGTGGCGGAAGTGTACATGTTGAATGGCTGTACTCTAACACTTCATTCATCATCTACGTATACAGCCATATGTCTACTCTGCTAGTCATACTTAAGTGCTTGGCAGAGGGTTCATCGAACCTTTTTAAACTATTTCTCTACCGTTCCATTCTT
Source organism: Schistocerca nitens (assembly GCF_023898315.1). Lineage (NCBI taxonomy): Eukaryota > Metazoa > Arthropoda > Insecta > Orthoptera > Acrididae > Schistocerca > Schistocerca nitens. The sequence continues at coordinate 717,642,948 of NC_064616.1, forward strand.
GAATAGCGCGCAGGATAAACGAACGCATTGGTTTCTCCATGTCAACTCACATTGGCCTCTCTGCTCGACCATTTCGATGAAATTCTATGTGCACATTGGCTTGTGTACCCAATGAACGCTGGTAAAGTTAAACGTTCGTCGAAGAAATACTGGCCAAGATATTGTCACTTATTTGAACCCATGCGCGACTTTCCGTAGAGCGAGCTTGAATTTCTCGGGGGTTACAGCAGTTATATATTGAGCAATATTTCTTGAAAAAAATGAAATTTTGACAGCTTGTACAACTTTATGCGTTGTCCTAGCAATTTGCGAGCCATATTCAACCAGAACATTTTAGACCAAGTCGCACGAAAAAATCGGAGCCCGAAAATATTTCGAAGTTTGACTTCTTATATCTAGGGGACTAAATACATCACGATCATCGAAGTCGGCAATTAGTAACCCAACAACTCTCTAATACTGAATGAATGAAGTGCAAAATTGAAGATCTTATAAAAAGATAAAAAAATACGGTGCTTTCGACCTGATTTTGCAAAAAAACTATCTCCTACAAAATTTTACAACTTTCCAGACGGGGCTCAGTAGAAAGTCCATGGTTTTAAACACTAAAAAAGTGCATTTGATTATCCAACGCGGGCTAACAGTGCTAGATAATTTCAGTCAAAGGTGGGCGCAAGAATCATTGTACGAAGAAAATCCTTATATCTACAACAATAAACGCTTGCTAAACACGAAATGTAATACACAAAAGTCGGTAGCACAAGGATCTGGAATACAAAATTTCATTCATTTCATTTTATTTCAGTTTTATAGAACCTAGTTTCTGCAAAATCAGGTCGAATATACCGCATTATTGATCTTTTTATAAAATCTTCAAATTTGTGCTTCATTTATTCAGTATCAGAAGTTGGTACATAGATGAAAATTTGTGTCTGAGAACTTTGCGTTGTTAGATTACTACATGCCAACTTTAGCGTTCGTCATGCATTTAGTCCCCGAGATACAAAACGCTAAACTTCGAAATTTTTCATGTGACTAAGTCTAAAATTTTACATCTGAATAGAGCTCATAATTCTTTTCATTATTGTTCTTAGGAGAACGCATAAAGTTGTACTAGACGTCCAAATTTCATTTCTTTCAACAAAATATTTTGCCCGACACATAACAGCTAAGCTATAAGTTGCCAGAAATTCACGCTCGCTGTGCTCAAAGTCGAGCATACAGTCAAACAAATGACAATATCTCGGCCAGCATTTCTTCGACGAACGTCAAACTTTACCAATGTTCGTTGTTATCGTGGGAGAATGTTCACACAAAATGTCATCGAAATCCGTCATAGTGGAGCAGGAAAATAATCCTACATTAGGCGATTTAACATTGAATAACCCACATAAAGCTTCCCCTGTGAGCTCTAATTCTCTTATTTTATTACGACGAGCATTTCTCTCTGTGCATGTGAACGTCAACAAAATATTTTCGCGTTCAGCGGGGCAAACTGTGGATTGAAATTTCGTGAAAAGACCTCAACGAAACGAAAAACGCCTTTCTTTTAATGAGTGTGTAACACTACCGTCTGTTACTGTTATACTCTAACCTCAAAGCTGGCGGCAGTTCGTATAATGAAATTAATTTTATTCAAGCAATTATAGGATAAAGAAGCAGAGCAGGGTTACCCTCTGAGAGGAATTTTGTTATGTTGACCGTGTTGTACCTAACGGAGGTGGCTTATCGGAAGTGAAAGTCAGAATTACGTAAATATTTAAACAGTAACAAACAATATTTTACCTATCTACACTGTTCAAAGAATAATGAAAACGGTCGGTAGCCTAATTAGGCAAGAGAATGATTGACATTCTTGTTCAAGTAAATAAGTGTGAATAACTTTAACGGACAAACACAACCTATACTTTGCCACACGCGAGTGCAATGAACTCTGGCACCTGAATACAGTATGTTCAGGTTAAGGGTGGATCTAACAGATCATAACAAACTATTTGCATAAATACAACCTTATAACACTACACACTATTACTTTCAGGGCTTATTCAAACTGAATGGTCTTTATAACATTACTATTAATATTCACTGTAGAATCATAAATTGGACATAGGTTCAGTATTACTTTTACAACATTTTCCTAGATGACATAAAATTGTAAGTGTAGTTCACTGCAAAATTATGAACTGGTCACAGGTTAAGTCTCTGTCAGCTAAATACTTTTCTATTTAGAATGAAAGTTAAATGGAATTCACTAACAGGTTACTTCTCACTGTCTTTTGAGTAAAGAAATTATTGCTTTCATAGATAGTGGTCTTTCTATTAATTTTTATTTATCATGAGCATAAAGGATGATAACCTGTGGATCCTATCACACTATTAATATGCACTTTCAATACACAGAAGAAACAAGTGCTTAGCAAGCATGAGTATATAACTATCCATAATTGCAGTTTTAAACTTTTACTACAGTGAGACACAAAAATGACATATTTTTAAGATACTGACTCACCTTTTGCGATTTACAACAGGCAGCAATGTGATCATTTACTAAGCAAAACTTTATAAGCCTCAGTTTTAAGAAATTTTAGTTTTGAAGTTGGCAACAACATAAGCAGTTTTAATAGAAAAATTATTTTCAGCAAGCATCATTTACTTTAGTTCACTCTCCTGCCACATTAACTTTAACTTTCTTTTTACTCTGTTCAAGAGGCATTAATTAGTTAAAACACTTGGCTTTAATGTTCTTTCAATAAGGACACTCGGTAATCACTTTAGTTCAAACGGAGAGGAACCTGAGAGGTGTTATGATAAGGAAAAAAATTGAGGTAGGTACATAAATTCAGTTATAAATTACCATACATTTGAGCACACTAACACATCCAATACGCTGATCCTTCACTGTACATTATTATAGTGTTCCATTACAGTGATTGCACAATGTGGTTGTGATTGCATGTTGGTAGGTGGATTCGCAGGTAGAACTGCTGGACTCTGTCATTTCTTGGTGGCGATGATAGATACCAATTTCAGAATAATTCCAGCTATTCATCCATCCATCCATCCGAGGCATTGGAAAGCGGCAGGAAAAGCCTCTCTCGGAACCAGCACAATACACAATTTTTACATGAGCAGTTGATAGTTTGATGGCTCGTCCCCGACTGTCTCTCAGTTCCACCTTTCTACCTAGGCCAACCACAATTTGCGCGTGCTACACAGTTCCGTTCCCGAGGGGAGCCACAACACCTTTTACATACAAAATAACTAAGAACCCTAAGTGAAGGTCAGCAGTTTACATAACAAGAACAAACATTTTAAATAAAATAGAACCTTTGCACATATTGACATTTCTAAAAAAATTATTTAAACAAAATTATTCAATCTCAAAGATAACCAAAGACATTAAGTGAGAAAGACGAACATATAATTTGCTCATATCGTGCATATTACGTACGTCAAACTTCCCACATTCTAAAAGACATCAAGTTTATAACAGAGAAAAGTATAAACACTCTCATGGTATCTATTCAATCAAACACATTTACAGAAGCTCAACGATGTAACATTAAATAAAACAAAAGGCAAAATAAATCAGTAGAGTATTAGAGCTATAGTGTTACAACTGCCGCAGCAACTTGCGTATCATATCCGTGAACCTTTCTCACCTATTTTTCGATAGTACAAAACAAGCTACATTTCTTTGAACTTTTTCGATGTCCTTCGTCAATCTTATCTGGTAAGAATCCCAGACGCAGTAGTAAGCCACAACACGACGGACAGTTTCAGTGCAGGCAGTCTCTTTAGCAGACCTGTTGCTTTTTCTAAGTTTTCTGGCGACAAAACGCAGCCTTTGGTTCCCCTTCCCCACAACATTTTCTATGTGACTGTTCCAAATGAAATTGTTCATAGTTGTAATACCTAGGTCTTTAGATGAATTGAGAGCCTTTAGGTCTGTACCATTTATCACTGCTTTTAGTACTCATGCGGATGACTTCAAACTTTTCATCATTTAGAGTCAATTGCCACTTTTCGCACCATACAGACATCGTATCTAAATCATTGTGCAACTGATTTTCATCTTCTGATGATTTTACTAGACGGTAAATGACATCATCCTCTGCAGAGGGCCTATAACACTTCCTTGGGAACTTTACGTCAGTTACTACGTACTGTGACCTTTCTGACAGGAAATCGGGAACCCAGTCGCACAACTCCGACAGTACTTCACAGTCACGCCATCTGTTTACAAGCCGCTTATGAGAACGGTGTCAAAAGCCATTTGGAAACCTAGAAATATGGAATCAGTTTGAAATCCCATGCCAACAGCACTCATAACTTCATGAGAATAAAGGACTATGTTCTTCACAAGAACCACAATTTATGAATCCGTGCTGACTATATGACAATAGATCGTCTTGTTTGAAGTATTTCATAATGTTCGAACACAGTATATATTCCAAAATCCTACTGTAAATCAACGTTAGTGATATGAGTCTGTAGTTCGGCGCGTTACTCCTGTTTCCTTTCTTAAGTCCTGGCGTGACCTGTTCAACTTTCCAGTCTTTAAGTAGGGATCTTTCGTTGAGCGAGCAGTTGCATATGATTGCTCAGTACGGGAATATTTTATCAGCATACACTGAAAGGAACTTTATTGGTATACAGTCAGGATTTGCCTTTATTAAGTGATTTAAGCTGGTTGCCTACACGTGAAATACCTACTTATAAGCTGCTCATGTTGGCAGCTGTTCTTAATTCTAATTCTGGAATATTTACTTCGTCTGGTTTGGTGAAGTAATTTCGGGAAACCATATTTAGTAACTCTGCTTTAGTGGCACTGACATCGGTAACGTTACGCTGTCCAGGTGTTGACCGTGTCTGCAGCTGGCATACTTTACATACGACCAGAATCTCTTTGGATTTTCTACCAGAGTTTGTCGTGGAAACTATTAAAACCATCTCACATTTAAGTCCGCGCTAAGTTTCGAGATCCAGTGAAAAATAGTCAGCCTTTGGGATTTTTGGTTCTTTTAAATTTCCCATGCATTTTTCGTTCCTTCTGCCGCTGGGTTCTGACTTGCTTTGTGTAGCATGGAGGATCAGTTCTGTCTCTTATTAATTTGTTTGGTATATGTCTCTCATTTGGTGTAGATACAATTTCTCTGAATTTAAGCCACATCTGGTCCACGCTAATACAATTGGCTTGGAAGAAGTGGCGACTGTCACTTAAGAAGGTGTCAGGCTAATTTTTTTTTATCTTATGCGACTTAACCGCTAATGTCACACTACTTAACCTAAATTATCCTAAGGACAAACACACACACCAATGCCTGAGGGAGGACTCGAACCTCCGCCGGGACTAGCCTCGCAGTCCATGACTGCAGCGCCCCAGACCGCTCGGCTAATCCCGCGGGGCAGCTAATTTTTTATCTGCTTCTTCAAATAGATATATTTTGCGGTTATTTTTGATTGATTTTAATGTTATGGTATTTAGTCTCGCTGCAACGACCTTGTCATTACTGGTCCCGGTATCCGACGTGATACTCCCTATTTGTTCAGGATTATTTGTTGCTAAATGGTCAAGTATGTTTTCGTTAGCATTTACACTTCGAGTGAGCTTCTGAACTAATTGTATAAAATAAATTTCTGAGGAAGTATTTAGTTCAGTTTCGGACAATGTTTTATTGCCTACCACTGACTTCAAACGTGTATGTTCGCCAACATATTGAGAGTATATTGAAGTCACCACCAAATACACTCCTGGAAATTGAAAAAAGAACACATTGACACCGGTGTGTCAGACCCACCATACTTGCTCCGGACACTGCGAGAGGGCTGTACAAGCAATGATCACACGCACGGCACAGCGGACACACCAGGAACCGCGGTGTTGGCCGTCGAATGGCGCTAGCTGCGCAGCATTTGTGCACCGCCGCCGTCAGTGTCAGCCAGTTTGCCGTGGCATACGGAGCTCCATCGCAGTCTTTAACACTGGTAGCATGCCGCGACAGCGTGGACGTGAACCGTATGTGCAGTTGACGGACTTTGAGCGAGGGCGTATAGTGGGCATGCGGGAGGCCGGGTGGACGTACCGCCGAATTGCTCAACACGTGGGGCGTGAGGTCTCCACAGTACATCGATGTTGTCGCCAGTGGTCGGCGGAAGGTGCACGTGCCCGTCGACCTGGGACCGGACCGCAGCGACGCACGGATGCACGCCAAGACCGTAGGATCCTACGCAGTGCCGTAGGGGACCGCACCGCCACTTCCCAGCAAATTAGGGACACTGTTGCTCCTGGGGTATCGGCGAGGACCATTCGCAACCGTCTCCATGAAGCTGGGCTACGGTCCCGCACACCGTTAGGCCGTCTTCCGCTCACGCCCCAACATCGTGCAGCCCGCCTCCAGTGGTGTCGCGACAGGCGTGAATGGAGGGACGAATGGAGACGTGTCGCCTTCAGCGATGAGAGTCGCTTCTGCCTTGGTGCCAATGATGGTCGTATGCGTGTTTGGCGCCGTGCAGTTGAGCGCCACAATCAGGACTGCATACGACCGAGGCACACAGGGCCAACACCCGGCATCATGGTGTGGGGAGCGATCTCCTACACTGGCCGTACACCACTGGTGATCGTCGAGGGGACACTGAATAGTGCACGGTACATCCAAACCGTCATCGAACCCATCGTTCTACCATTCCTAGACCGGCAAGGGAACTTGCTGTTCCAACAGGACAATGCACGTCCGCATGTATCCCGTGCCACCCAACGTGCTCTAGAAGGTGTAAGTCAACTACCCTGGCCAGCAAGATCTCCGGATCTGTCCCCCATTGAGCATGTTTGGGACTGGATGAAGCGTCGTCTCACGCGGTCTGCACGTCCAGCACGAACGCTGGTCCAACTGAGGCGCCAGGTGGAAATGGCATGGCAAGCCGTTCCACAGGACTACATCCAGCATCTCTACGATCGTCTCCATGGGAGAATAGCAGCCTGCATTGCTGCGAAAGGTGGATATACACTGTACTAGTGCCGACATTGTGCATGCTCTGTTGCCTGTGTCTATGTGCCTGTGGTTCTGTCAGTGTGATCATGTGATGTATCTGACCCCAGGAATGTGTCAATAAAGTTTCCCCTTCCTGGGACAATGAATTCACGGTGTTCTTATTTCAATTTCCTGGAGTGTATAGCTGTATGAGTTGGGTACGCATTCGGAATAAGACTCAAGTTTTTTTTTGAACTGTTCATCGACTGAATCATGTGAGTCAGGGGTAGGGAGGGGTCATAAAATGAACCATTGTTAATTTATTACTGTTGTTAAACATAAGGTTCACCAGAATTAACTCGCAGGAACTATCTATTTCAATTTCGCTACACCGTAAGCCACTACTAACAGCAACTACACGCTAACGTCAGCTATATTCATCCTTCCTGAACGCCGTTAGGTACTTCGTAAGGATTTGGTCTGAGCCTCCCCCGGCTTTAGCCAGCTTCCAGCGCCTTGGAGTTCTAATTCTGTCCCAACACAGCTATGAAAGTTTACAACTACAATACCGATTGTTGCTGAATCTACAGATGTCCTGTGTTTGCCCTGCACCCTTTCAAACTGAAGCTCTTTCTGTACTTTCCCGAGACCTCCTGATCTAAAAAAGAAACAGCAAAATAACAAAACAACGCTCATTCCACTCCCCACAGCCCATGCTACCCTGTAGCCGCCCTTTGTGTGTAATGGCTGGACCTCTGATCTGTTAAGCGGACCCGGAAACCCTACCACCATATGTCGTAAGTCGGAGTACTTGAAGCCTAAACGGTCACAGAACCGTCCGAACCTCTGATTCGGACCCTCCACTTGGCTCTGTGTCAAAGATCCGCAATCGGCGCTGTCGGCAATGCTACAGATGGTAAGCTCTGACTTCATTTCACATGCAAGACTGGCAGTCTTCACCACTCCAGATAGCACTGGTCGTAACATCCCGCTAACTCTGTTATTTCTTAGCGTCTCCAAATGAGTAGGAATGTAATTTGTTTGGGCAGATTAAACCAAATCACACTGAGAGATAGTAGTTTGTTTGAGTATCTTTGTAATCTTCTCATTGATATAGTTGCATGCTTCAGTATCGCATAGAAATGAGTGATGTAGAACTAAATGCGATTGTTGCTAATAGAATGATCTCCAACCATACATACAAATTTGGTCAAAGAGAGCTATTATTTAGTAAAAATCTAGAAAGGTGTTTGCCAGTCGTATCAGCTTCATCTAGAAACAAACATTTAGAGTAAATTTCTTCTTTGATTTCCATTATTTTCGAAATGCATTTCTGCTTTCAAAGCTGTAAATATATGAATATAATAATGCAGGCATTGGAAACGTATCATGGAGTAAATACTCGTACAAAGCTGCAGTCTATGGCATTGTAGGAGACTTGTTCAAGAACTCACGTATATGTGTACCAGTTATTTTCTCTGTATCCACATAAATTTAGGTGCTGACAGACCGCCTGAGCTGGGTATACAAAATACGTAGTGGTTCATATATGGAAGCAATCGGCGGACTGGTAGAATGACGTTTATTATATTCCTTATTCAGACAATGATTGCGTAGTTCCATATATGTGGACGCCAAGTAAGTAAAAAAAAATTAACTGGTATAGCTGTACCTCGCCAGCATTTTTGGAGAGAGTCCACGAGGATTAAGTTAACGCTAGGAACCGGTATGTCATCGCGATGACAAATGTTTATGATCATACTGAAATATTGCCGCTCAGTAGATGCTTCCTATATACCAGAATTGGTTAGAGTTAGATCAAACGTCGTGTTCTAACTTTTGCAATACGGCACCTGCTTGTGAAATCTTTTTTCTTATTAGTGACTTCATATATATATATATATATATATATATATATATATATATATATATATATATATATATATATATATATATATATATATATGCGCAGCATGTGAATAGATTATAAGGGTGGAAAGACATATAAATAAAAACACATTTTATCATTTTAACTAGACGTGCTAGTGTGAAATTAGACTACAATAAGAAAATGAGTGAAAGAGTAAACCTTACTATTCTAAAACTTTGAAATTAGGATATTTCAATTTACAAACTTTTCTCCTCAATTTGTAAAACGGTAGGTATCCTTTCTCAGGCATCACTTATGTTAGCAATACTGCAAGCTCATATTATGACAGACGTGAACACATTATGGAGAAAGATAAGAGTGAATCATGAACATGCTGGGAGAAAATGTGCCAGTGGAGATGTAGCACCTTTTTAATGCTTATGTGTCATCTTAACGTTGCTCCGATAATGAAGCTCACACTTCCAATAGGGGATGGAACTAAATACTATGGTACCAATTTGAAAAATTAATATTAATATTACCACCAACTTTGGTCTATAAAGCAGAACGTTTATCAAATGTATTAGGTGTCCGAGGAAGAATGGTCAATAATCAGGGGTAAGACAGGAACGATCATTCGAAGCAAATTAGTCTAAGAAACATGGACTCTACAATGTGTACCTTAAGAGCTATTGACACATCATCTTCGATACTGTGAAATAAATCTCTTTTGCTGCAAATTCTTTGCTTTCTATATTTTGAGAGATGGTAATATGAACCAAAAACAAGAAAATTGTCCAGTAAACGTGGATTCAAAAATGTATAACTTCAGAGCAATGAGTACTCGTTCCTCTTGGCTAATGTGTAGCACATTAATTTATTCTGCTGAACAAGTGCTCATAGCTCTTAAGGTATGCACTCTAGAGCCCATGTTTACAAGAATTTTTGTTTCGAATGACCGTTCCTGTCATATCCCTAAACACTGACCATTCCTCCAGGGACACCCTGTATATTTCACAACAACGATGAAGCAGTTTCATGTCTGCACATAAGTAATAGCTTTTCGATCTACTTGAGAACTTATCGTTATAACAGGGGCAACATATCTATATTAAAGCTATCGAATAACTATGTTCGATTAAATAACTAGTTAAAATATAATTATGTGTGTTTGATATATGGTAATCAGACTGATGATATGAATAGCCTCGGTCTTGTGTAACAGTTTTATTTTGGCGTTCCAATACAAACTACTTCTTTGAGTAAAACACAGGGAGCTTATTAGAAACAAAGTAAAACCGACAATGAGGATGCCATTTTTCATGCCGTTCGAAAAATCATGAAGAAGAAGACAAAATAAAATTTAAAGAAATAAGTCACACTACCTAAACGACGCGTTAGTCGGCTCCGTGATTTCAGACATAATTACTTATGTGTTTATAGACATTTTAGCGAAAGTATCCTAAAATTCCGTTCATATTGGCTCATTTTCTAACCTATTTGCTTATTACATAATCATTAACGTTCATTGTGTTATGAAACTTTCGTACCTCAGTGAAATATTTAAGTTTACATAACATAAACAATAGCAAAGTTGTCTTGTTGCTGTTCAACAGCTTCTTTTTCCTAAGTTTTTTGAGGATCTGTAACATTTCACCTACAGCACAGAGAAATTGTTCAGTTAGGCAGAGGTAGGAATCGTCTCTGCCATGGCTAGACAAAATAATGGGAAATTATTCTAGAGTGATTTAAGGAAGTCGTGACGAACTAATTTCGAATGATTACTTTTGGATATAAGTCCACCAGGCTGTCATGATTTAGGTTTACCGTGCATACTAGATAGTTTCACACAATTGCTGGTACCATTCCTTCAGCAAGAACAGGATTGATTTCATTCGTCGTACTTATTTAACAAGCTAGTTCTTCATTCCTAATGATTTTACTGCCTAAGGGATATTACGATTATTAGATACGCATTTTTCTGCTGTTGTGCGACATTAAAATTTTGTCTTTAGTTAGAGACACAAGTTGTCAAAAGTAACGACAGAGTAAAATTAAAATACCCTTCCGTGTAAACTAACTTTCCGAAAGTCAAGAATAGTTGGTATAGAATTGTGCGTCTCCTGTAAATGATTGTATGAAACCAGATATGAACGGGATGATCTTTGAATTACATTTAAGATGACGATGCTCGTTTGCACTTAGGTTCCAAATAATTATCGCCAAATAACTTTTTTGTATATACCCTGTTCTCTAGTTTTTAGTGAACGTCACGCGAGATATCGTTAATTCGTATTAGAAATGTCGCCATAATTTTGTACTGCTTTATATGTTAACGAATCAAATGAAACATCACGAACGATTAGCCCTGTATTTGATAAATGGCCCTCACACCAACACATTCTGGTTCCGTACATTTAAAGTGTCGCTGAAACGCGATTATCTTGAAGCATATGGTAATGTCGACCTGTAAATGGTTGGCAAAAAATAAATTGTAATGTCATTTCAGAGCTACTCTGTCAGCATCTTGTGACAATAAATAATTCTTTCGAACATTCTCTGTGCCACATTCTCCAGGACCTCTGTCAGAAGTTAGGTAGCTCAACGATTACTTGCTACGAAAATTGGTGGATGAGATTTGTATCCTTTAAGTTACAGCATCTGGTGTGCTGCATGAGCCAAATGTTACTTTATTACAGAAAAATCGCGTGTTGTGCAATGTGAATCGTATCGCATAAAATAATACTAAAGTTGCGAATTTTATTAAGACTCATTTCATTACAGCCTCGTATATTCTCAAGTGTTGCCTCGAATGAATTGGAGATAAAATGTAAGCCCACAGTGAGAGACATTATATACGTCGAGGACCTTTCCAGTTCACAGATTTCTTTTCGTTTGGAAACATGTGCTACAAACTACTGGGAAACCTGTTAGGACGAACGATACTGACAGCTGCGTTCACTAATGTATCCGATACACTACACGCTCATCGTTGGGAAGGATAACGAAATACTTTGGAACAACCATATGGTATTTAGTAAGTAAAATGTGAGATTTTAGCAGCGTCAAGTTCGATGCCATGAGCACACATGGTGTGACTTTCATGATGATTGGCCTACGGACTGTTTTCAGTTGCCTGTCGGTAGATGTCTGTTACTGTTTGCGCCGGCGAGATACACGCCGCAACCGGATTATGCTAATGATGATTGCATTCTGCTCTCCACAACTATTTTGGTTCCGTGTCCACAAACATGTTCAGAAACTGCATTTCCTGCTCGAAACTGTTTCGTTCACGGAAGGGGCGACTTCACGTTAACTAAATTTCCAGCAGCGAGATCTCTGTAAGTGGTGGCCATCCGATTACATTACACATTGACGTAAGCCCAACTCTCGTATTTTAGCAAATTCAACTGTTCTGACTGAATGCGCCTCGTACATTCCGTCTGCTAGCGCTAACTCCATCGTTACGATTCTCCTTGGAATTATGATATCATTAACTCGTCGACTACAATACTATTTTTCTTTGAGGCCACCGCGAGAACAAGTTTTAGTACCGCAAGTTGTGAGGGCAGTTCTTCCACATATAGGAGCACGTAAGTTCACATGTAATGATTCCGACGTAACTGAGGTAATTTTTCATATTTTATTCTTCCTGCAGGAACCAGAATGCTTCTTCTCTTGCATGTACCGCGTCGTGAAACCAGTAAGAAAATTACTTTAGTGAAAAATAAATAAAACGATCTTCCTTAACCTACACTTAATGCCGCATTCGGTATGTGTGTTTGATACTAATAATGTACACTCTTCGTGTGAGATTATGCTTCTGTCGTCTTCTGCATCTCGTTTCTTGGAAGCCTCAAATCTTCCTTTTCCCACATAGAGAGACCGGGAGAGCATATGCTCAACTTACACAATGTTATAATGTACACTGTCTGATCAAGAGTATCCGGGCAAACCTGTGTAGTGCGGAATTGACCGCTACATGTCGCGAGCCAGTATAAAAGGAATCTGGGAGTAGTGCGTTATCAGTAGGGAAGCAGTAACAGCGGAAATGCAGGCTGCTAACGAAGGTACAAACATATAGAATAAGTTCACAAATATGTGAGTGGCTCGAAGAATTCTTAACTAATAGAACCCAGTATGTTTTCCTCGACACCGCATGTTCGTCAGAGACAACAGTATCGTCGGGAGAGCCCCAGGGAAGTATAATAGCGCCGTTGTTGTTCTCTGTACACATAAATTATTTGGTAGACAGGATGGGCAGCAATCTGTGGTTGTTTGCTGATGACGCACTGGTGCATGGTAAGGTGTCGAAGTCGAGTGACTGTAGGAAGATACAAGACGACTGAGATAAAATTTCCAGTTGGTGTGATGAATGGGAGCTAGCACTAAATGTGGAAAATATGTAAGTTAATACGGATGAGTGGAAAGAACAAATCTGTAATGTTCGGATATAGCATTACTAGTGTCCTGTTTGACACAGTCAATTCGTTTAAGTATATCGGCGTCAAGTTGAAAAGCGATATGAGATGGAACGAGAATGTGACTGTGGTAGGGAGGGCAACTAGTCGACTTGGGTTTATTGGAATAATTTTAGGAAATAGTGGTTCACCTGTAAAGGAGACCGAATATAGCACGCTGCTGCGATCTATTCTTGAGTACTGCTCAAGTGTTTTGGATCCGTACCAGGTTGGATTGAAGGAAGACGTCGAAGCAATTCGTATACGGGCTGCTAGATTTGTTACCAGTGGGTTCGAAGAGGGAAGGCGACGGTTTTTTCGTAAAACACTATTGAGAAAATTTAGAAAACCGGCATTCGATGCTGACTGCCGAACAGTTCTTCTGCCGCCATCATACATCGCGCATAAGGACCACGAAGATAAGATACGAGAAATTACGGCTCATACGGCGGCAGACAGACAGTTGTTTTTTCAAAAAACTTACGGGAATTCATCCAGTTAATATTTACAGCAACCATCGATATTTCCGCGGGAGTACACCCCGCCATTTTCAAGGCACAAACTGGTACGGACAGGCGATGTACAAAAGAATTTAAAACCTCGGTTCTTGGAGTCATTCAGAAAAGATAACACACAGACACTGAACACCGTTGTCTCCTGTGGTTGCAAATTTGTTTATGGAAGACTTCGAGGAACGTGCTTTGGAGTTGGCGCCTTTGAAATCCGCCTGTTTCTTCAGATATGTTGATGGTACTTTTGTTGTTTGGCCTTAGGGTAGGAAGAATTTGAATGCCTTTTTAGAACATCTGAACTAAATCCACCCGAACATTCGTTTCACAATGGAGGTGGAAGAGGGTGGTTGCCATCCCTTTCTTGACGTTTTGGTTAGGAGGAAGGTTGATGGATCATTGGGACATGCAGTTTACTGAAAACGTACTCACACTGAATTGTATTTATAGGCGGATAGTTGTCACAGCCGGTTCAACGTGAAAGGGCATTTCGTACCTTGGTACAAAGGCACATGTCATTTCCGATACTGAGACTTTTCCAGCTGAGCTGACCCATCTCGAAGCTACATTTCGTCAGAATGGCTATAGTGAAAGACAGATTGAACGTGGGTTGCGCTATCGACCAACTTTGCATCGGATGACTGATGATAATACTGAGGCAATACCTAAGTCTACTGCCTTTTTGCCTTACGCAGGAAGCACTTCCAACAAGGTCGGTCATATTTTACGGAAATACTATGTGAAATGTGTTTTCCGACCTCCATGTAAAAATAGAGTGCTTTTGGGTTCTGTTAAGGATGATCTTGGTTTGCGTGAGGCAGGTGTATATCGCAGTCCTTGTAGCTGTGGCATGGCATACATTGGTCAGACTATCAAGACCGTGAAGGATAAATGAACTGAGCATAAATGGCACACACGATTACAGCAGCCTAGTAGATGTGCTACTGCCGAGTATTGTTTGGATACTGGTCACCCTATGTTATGTAAATACCGAGATATTGGCATGCACGTCCAGCTATTGGGACAGTGTTATTAAGAAAGCTGTTGAGATTAAATTAGTGTGCAACCTTGTAAACAGAGACAGAGGTTTTTGTTTAAACGCTGCTTGGAATCCTGCTCTCTCCCTTGCAAAAAACGGAGGGATAGAGTCAATGTTACCTTACCTGCTAGTTCGTAGTCTTTCACTATCGATACTTCTGAATTTGATCATCTTTGATGACACTAGTGCTCAGTGTGTGTGTTATCTTTCCTGAATTACTCCAAGAACCGAGGTATTAAATTTGTTGGGACATTGCCTGTCCGTTGCAGTTTGTGCTTTGAATATTGAGGTGTGTACTCCCGCCGAAATATCGGTAGTCTCTGTAAATATTACCTGGCTGTATTCCCGTAAGTTGTTTGAAAATTGCATACGCCAGGAGAAACTCACGTCAGACAGTCGTTCTTTCCTCGCTCTGTTTGCGAGTGGAACAGGAGGGGAAATGACAAGTAGTGGTACAGGGTACCCTCCGCCATGCACCGTACGGTGTCTTTCAGAGTATCTATGTAGATGTAGAATGGGTCGGTCAGGAAACCTCAGCGACTTCGAACGTCACCGAAGTAACAAATCCATCGGGGGCATTTTAGCTCTTCTAAAACTGCCTCCCAAATCGACTGTTGGTGATGTGATTGTGAGGTGGAAACGCAAAGGAACAACCATAGCTAAACCAAGACTAGGCAGCAACCGTGTACTGACGGACAGGGACCGTAAAGCACAGAGGACGGTGCTTGTAAAAAAAATCAGACAAAATCAGCAGAAGGAATCACTGGTGAGTTCCAAAGAGCTACCAGCAGTCCATCTAGCACAGTGACGGTCCTTGCGGAGTTAAAAGGAATGGGGTACAACAGCAGAGTAGCTCTCATAAGACACACAATGCTGTAGCCAACACAAAGCGACGCTTGAGGTGGTGCAAAGAGCGGCACCACTGAGCAGTGGATGACAGAAAACGATTGATTTGGGTTGGTGAATCAATGTGACGATCTGATAGAAAGGTTTCGGTTTCGTGAATGTCTGGAGAACGTCGCCTGCCATCATGTGTAGCGCCAACAGTGAAGTACAGAGAAGGTGGTGTTACGGAATGGAGGTCTTTTCCTTGGTTAGGGTGTGGTCCCCTTATTTTACTTACGAAAACGCTAAATGTTGAGGGACTTGAATATATTTTACGGCACTGTGTATTGGATGCAGTGGAGAAACAGTTCGGAGAAGATGATTGTGTCAGCATAACAGTGCACCCTGTCATAAAGCAGCATCTTTAAGGCTATAGTTTGTGGACAACAGCAAATCTAAAATGAACTAGCCTGCCGTGAGTCCCGACTTGTACCCAATGGAACACCTTTGGGATGAGTTAGAGCGCCAAATTCGCTCCAGACTCCAGCACCTAAAATCACTACATTTCAGCTTTCGGCTCTTGAAGAAGAATGGGCTGCCATTACTCTACAGCCATTCATACATCTCAGTGAAAGTTTCCTCAGCAGAGTTCAAGCCATCGTAAAGGTGACCCCACATTAATATTCTCTAGTTGGTGCCCGGATAATTTTGATCTGATAGTGTGTATCTTAAGTTCTAAGGGCAAGAAAGGGTTTGCTTCGTCGCGTGTGTACATACCTACGGCTTTCAAAAGCGTGCTCTGCCTCTCATCATTCCTTTGTTTTCTGGTTATTCACCATCATCATTATCATCATCATCATCATCATCATCATCATCATCATCATCTAGTAAATGGACTATCTGCAGGCTAGTTTGAAGTTCTCCATTCCGTCCTTCAGTTCCTTGTCGTCTCAAATACTTCTACCACCTTCCTCGACATACTTTTATACCCTCCGTCCTCAAGAGCTTTGCGTTTGCTAATTTGCTTGTCGATCACCGTGAGACTTACTACAACCAAATGTTGGAAGAGCCTTTAACCATATTTTCTAGGTTCTCCTACTGTTCGAGTTTGATTACTTCCTGTATGAATGACCCTGTTTACGAAGGATATTTTTATTGAACGTTCTTTCTTACTCTTCGAATTTGTATGACACCAGCAACTGCTTTTCGGTGAACGGTACACTTGTTAAAATACTTATTTGAATTTGAGAGAAAAAAGTTTCGAAATTTCCAGCTCGCTCTCGTGATTTTTCCATAGCTTGCGTGAGTTATGTTAGGTGAATGCCGGGACCTTCCACGGCTCTTCGTTTCCCCATTGCTCTGAATGTATGCTGCTGTTCCATTTCTAATAATCCAGAAGTGGATAGTAAACTACAGCAAACTCGTTTCCGTTTTTTCATTGTACCCATCCCATTTTTTTTTATTTTTAACATACTGTTATTATCATACCAATTACTTCTTGTAATATTTATATTTTCTTCGTGTATACATGCACTGAATTTTTAATTTAGTAATTTGTCGTTCATTTTAAACTTCTTCCACATATTACTCTTCTTAAACAGCAGCTGGGAAATGTAATCAGCTGTCTATTATATTACAAATAAGTAAGAGACTTTTAGAAGAAATACAGAATATCTTAAGGCTAAAGTAGAACGATTGATTAATTCTTGATGTATAGCTAACAAGTTAAAGTAGTTTGATAGAGGCTGGCTATATATTTCTCTTGCGAATAGATTAAATACTTTGATACTATCGTGTAGCATCTACAGCTGTTAATAACAGTGTAACATATACCGTGATGAGTGGGGGTGAGATAGTCTGTGACAGCAGAGGCTGACTAATGTACAACAAGTAAGAAACTATTTCATTTCAGGAGGTGGCTGACACAAACTGATATTGCGAATAGAGCTGCATGAATACAGAAGCTCTTGAATATAGAGCAGTATTTCCGTGGCATGCTATATACGCAAGTGACGGACGTGCAAGGGAATGAGATGCACTATGAGCTCGTCTCCGCAGCCGTCGCTTGGCATATTTGTTTGCTTCAAAACGTAGCGTAAAGGAGAAGAGTTTGTCGCGAACAAACTATGGTATACAATAAAGAGCAGAATACTGTGATACAGTGATTTTGCCATCATATAGTCATAGTATTGTGACATAACAAATCTTTTCGAATCCTACCCGAAAAATTTTTAGTTTTTTTCGAATTTTCACTGGTAGTAAAAACTGAAATTCTATTCTATAAGAAAACTCGAACCTCGAGATTAAGATTAGGTGAATGAGTCAATACTGTTTGCAAATTGCTTTTATCATTTTTCATTTTCGTGTACTTTACATATTTCCACAAAATATTTCCCTTCAACCATTCAGGCCTAGCAGCTCAAGGGCACAAAATGTAAGTACTAACCGAAGTAGAGAGCCTATTCATAATTTCTAAATCGAATGGAGCGAGTAGGCGCGGTAATCAAGTGAGTTGATTCGTAATGGTGATGAAAGCAGTTGAAATACCCAACCTAGCATCTACTTTTTAAACAGTTTCTTGAAAATTTCTTCAGAAGAGGCCAGGATTGGTCCTTCAATATGGCCACGACCCTTTTCGTTCCACATTTTACTGTCCCGTCTCTACTCAAATGTGGTGCAAATGGCTCTGATCTCTATCGGACTTAAGATCTGAGGTCATTAGTCCCCTAGGACTCAGAACTACTTAAACCTAACTAACCTATGGGCATCACACACATCCATGCCCGAGGCAGGATTCGAAACTGCGGCCGTAGCGGTCGAGCGGTTCCAAACTGAAGCGCCTAGAACCGCTCGGCCACAGCGGCCGCCTCTCGTCTCTACTGACTGACGTCAACGAAACGTTAGGCTCCAGAATTTTTTCACTGGAAGTGAAATATTTTAAGTTGCGCGGAATGTACCCTACGACGCATCAACCGGGTCTTTTGATTTGCAGAATCTCTTCCCTGAGATTCCGACATCCAAGCGTATCTTGTACGCAGATTCACATTGTACGCCTCCCTTTTTTTCTCGATTTTTATGACTTCACAGACAATCTGTTTCGAATCTTTTTCGAAAAAGTTAATTGACTTTTATATAAATTTCTAATTCAGTTACGACATGGTGACTTAGTGCGCTACTGCTAAATACTGAGATTTGTACGAAAAGGTATGCATAAACCTTCTTGCGTAGCTCTAATGCTGCAGTGCTTGATGTTATAGATGAGAAACTGTGGAGTAAAAGGGAGGCCTTTTTCTCCGTTTTTTTCTTTTTTGGTAACTTGACAAATATCTTTTCTTCCACAGCTATACATTACGCTAAGAACTTAATCACGAAAATACCAGAAACAGAAGTGTCATAATGAAGCACAGATAATTTACACTGTCCCCTTAGGACTAACGCACCCGTATAATGGTAAGGACACATACATATACTTGGTGGCCAGAAACAGCCTGAAAAGCTTGTAAGGGTGTTGCAGGGTAGGTTTGGGTGACAAATAATTGTTAATGAAAAAAAATCGATACTTTGCGCTGTCTGCGCGCAGATTCAAACAGACTGCCAGAAACTGTATCGCCAAACGTGTTCTTCATTTGGTTTCTTCAATCCGAACAAACGTAACTTTTGCTCGGGTAGCTTAAATTTATCATTTCCGAAAAAGGCACATTTTAGATGGTAATAAGCATTTCAACAATTGGTAACTCACGGACCCACAGATGTCTCTGCATTATCGCATTTTAGCGCTTGCAAGTGTTTGAATTTCCGCACCTACCGACTTGACTGGCTAACGCCAATGCTTCTGCAATTTGTTACATGATACATGATATCACGACAAAGAGGTACTGCACCGCTGGCTGAAAACGCTTGGTTCAGGCGTGAGTGCATAAAGGAGATCGAGTGAGACACTTCCTTCCGTAACAAACATCCCGCAGACATGTAGTTGCCGAGCTAAGAATTTATGGTTAGTTTTCTGAGTTAAAGTTTGCATTCTGTTTTATAAATGCTATTGGACTGCCGTGAGTATTCAAGAAGGCCTTTTCAGTTGGTTTTGGTGGGCTGGTAGTTCTTGTTTCATTTTAGTATCATATTACTAGAGAATTAATAGTGCTTAACTACTTTCGCTGGACGTTATTAAGATCAGAGAAAATAACTCATACGGACGTGTCACCTCGCAGGTCTTTGTAGTTGTTCTTTCGCCGAGGTAATGAGATTTTGTGTCACATGTGCTACTCTTATCACGCGTTGATGCGGTGTAAAGGAAGGAAGGTTACTGTTTTAGCTTCTTTCGTCATTGTTGGCATGAGAGGCAAAGCTCTAGATTGTCGCTGAAGGAATTAGCCTTAGCCTAGTAGAAGGAACCATCCTGACATTCGCCTGAAATGATTTTAACGAAACAACTGGATGGCCGGAAGGATTTCAGAATTAAATGGCAGTGCATCAGTGATCGGTGGATCTTGTGCCTCAGTTTAGTCCTTCAAAGCTGATAAATTTGATGAGAGCGTATTGAGAACAGTTTTGTTTATCTGTACTTGATGACTGAAGTAGGAGAAGGAGGAAAATTTGAAACGTAGAGCTGACACACAGTCTTGGGTTTTAGAAGGTTGTTGCAGGCTTACCGTCGTCATCTATTGGATAATTAGCTATCAGTACTGCTTTCGGTCTCATTCCGTAACACATTGTGCATTTGTTTTTGATTAACTTTTGATAATGAGACACGATCTGCCAACTAGTTATTGTACACCACTAATTTTCCTCCCCCACATAGGCTAAATTGTGGACAAACAAATTTATTAAGTTTCTTAAATCATCACCTTTCGAATTGTCTACCTCTGTGTGAAGATCGACCGCGTGACAACAATTCAACAATTCCATCTGCGGAGAAGGGCGTTAAATTAAGGAACAAATAAAGTAATCCGCAGAAGAATGTCCTAATGTTTGTATGGAGACGACATGGCAAGACCAATGTCGACTGTTTATTTCGGCTATTGCTTTAATAACGCAGTTATCTTCTTCATTGTATTCAGAAAAAGAGAAGCATTTGGCAACTCATTCTTTTCCTTAGTGTCATAGCTGGGTGTTCAGTGTTATTTTACATATTGTCCGATATGGTAGTGTAAAAGGCAAAACCTTAGATCTATATAAGACTGTTGTACTCACTTACATCCAGCAGAAGCCAACATCGCTGTCAAAATGCAGCATGAGCATACAGTATATTGGTTGGTTAGCTCTGTACATTATTTCAACTTCTTCGCAACTGCGGCATATCCAGTAACTATCTAAACGTCTGTTTTTTTTTTTCTGCGGATGTAAACTATCCTATTTGGAATTGTATTGTATAACAAATTCATCAAGTTAGGCTCCAATCTAAGAAGCAAACTGTACTGCACTCGCAGAAATATATTTCTTTGTGGTACTGGTTTTGATGTTCATTAACGTTATTATTATTATTATTATTATTATTGATAATGCTTTTGTTATATCATTTAAGCATGTTTTTGTTCTGTTCTCCATTCGTTCAGTTTCCTTTTGTGACAAGTCCGGTTCAGTCGACTAGTGCTCGTGTTATTTGAACCGGAATAACACATCTTTTCCAATAATTCTTCATCTGCTCTCTCTGTCTTCCACTTTGAAAATAATTTCAGAGAAGTGTTTTAACAGAGTCGCGTCTCCACCGTACCAGCATTGGAAGTGCAGCTGTATCAATACATGCCCACAATTTGGTCTCCTCAATTTTGTCTGTAGGCCCCTTTAATGTCTACAAATATTCATAGTATGGGTAAAGTGTGCACTTTGTGCGAATCTCTTATTGCCCTGAAAAGCACTGATATGCCATGAGTCCATTTCACGTATTATGTGGAGAGGGGCAACCTCGGTAATGAATAGATGACCACGCCCTGTCTGCTCAGTGAAATCGATGAAAGTGGCGATTTGCTAATAGGGCGGAGTTTTTCGGACAAACGGCAATAGACCTTCAAACGATTATGAGATCTGACTGGAAGACTAATATCAAACATGCTGTCGCCGTATTAAATAGCATAATATGTTGGATATTTTTGTTGTCGTGCAAACACTTTTGCAGCAGTTGCGTTTGGGAAGCTCCATGTTCTTCAACAAATTATATGACAAAAAGATAACGCCCTGAATCTGTATAATTTTCAGTAAAACATTTAATCTTATAAAATTTTCTTATTGTGAATCCTCCCCCCTAAAAATTAAAACATTTGTTGCTTTGGGTAGCCAGCGCTAGAATAATGCTGCTTATTTGTAACAAGAACAAATTAATTTCAATGGATAACTCATTATTCCTCAGTCGAGCTACCGAAATTATGAATAACTCAGCCTAATATGTGTATTAGCCAAGAACAACACTCAGTTATTGGGAATATGCTTATGGGATGAAAGAAAGGATTTCCTTCAAATGTTAAAAACACGTTAAATGTCAGCGATTGATACACTGTTATGGGACCGACAAGAGACAGGAAAATCTACTACGTCGGTAAGTGAAAGTTTATTACCACGAACAAACCCTACAAGCAATATTTGTGAAGTTACAATGCCGAAAAAGTAGTAACTCAATACTGCTCCCGAGTTCCTTGAACTATAAAGGCCAATAGATAATTAACAGACGTTGTCTGATGTTAACTGTTTACTACTTCTGAACTGAGAGCGATTGTCTTTGATGTTTAGTCCGGCAATTAGCTGCCGGAACTTTATGGAAATG
This sequence comes from Schistocerca nitens, assembly GCF_023898315.1. Lineage (NCBI taxonomy): Eukaryota > Metazoa > Arthropoda > Insecta > Orthoptera > Acrididae > Schistocerca > Schistocerca nitens. The sequence continues at coordinate 717,665,376 of NC_064616.1, forward strand.
TGTTGTAGACAGTCAGTTCTCGAGTAATTGTGCAGTGTCTAACACGTTCAACAGTTTTTACGAGCACAATGATGACCGTTGCCTGTTCTAGCCTGAGTAATCTTTCCTTACCCGGCTAGGGAACTTTTAACTTGGTCTGTTACTCAAGATAATTACTAGTTTCTTGTCGGACTTCTCAGGCTCTCAGACATTAAAGCGTACGCCTAGTTTCGAAATAATTCCTCTGTTACAGTCCGTTCAGCTGAACTACACAAAAGACCTACATATAACTTTACGTGCGGCCAACTTCTGTTAAAAGGAACTTAACGGCACTAAGGAGTAATGAAGACATGTTAAAGGGAAGTACAGTAGAAGCTAAAAGCTTCACTTTATGCTGAGAAAGAGGACAGTTTAACTTCTGCGACGAAAAATTTGTGGAAACGGAGATGCGAGAATGTTGTCTTGACGTATCAACACTAAAGCTGACACGCGGTTGTTTAGAGACCGTTTTATATATTTGTGTCTTTTTCGCTATCGTTTATTTCCGGCACTGATTTGTGTCTCTTGGATACAAACGAAATCGGAAACGTTTGTAAATTGTGTTTCTGCTTAAAAATAGCAACGTATCAACAGCAAACTACGTGAATGTATCAACTATCTCCATGGTATATCTCTAGTAATGGACGATACGAGTAATCTGCTGAACTGACATATCGCATCCCGGAAAGAACAGTGACACAACTCATAAATGCAATACTTGAGAAAACTCTACATCTACATTTACATGGGTACTCTGCAAATCACATTTAACCGCCTGGCAGAGGGTTCACCGAACCACCTTCACAATAATTCTCTATCATTCCAATCTCGTACAGCGCACGGAGAAAGAACGAACATCCATATATTTACGTGCGAGCTCTGATTTCCTTTATTTTATTATTACGATCGTTTCTTCCTGTGTAGGTCGGTGTCAACTAAATATTTTCGCATTCGAAGGAGAAAACTGGTGATTGAAATTTCGGGAGAAGATTCTGCCGAGCCGGCCGAAGTGGCTGTGCGGTTAAAGGCGCTGCAGTCTGGAACCGCGAGACCGCTACGGTCGCAGGTTCGAATCCTGCCTCGGGCATGGATGTTTGTGATGTCCTTAGGTTAGTTAGGTTTAACTAGTTCTAAGTTCTAGGGGACTAATGACCTCAGCAGTTGAGTCCCATAGTGCTCAGGGCCAAGATTCTGCCGAAACGAAAAACGCCGTTGTTTTAATGATTTGCACCCCAAATCCTGTATCATTTCAGTGGCACTCTCTCCCCTATTTCGCGATAATACAAAACGTGCTGCCGTTCTTTGAACTTTCTCGATGTACTCTATCAATCCTATCTGGTAAGGAGCCCACACCGCGCAGCGCTATTCTAAAAGAGAACGGACAAGAGTAGTGCAGGTAGTCTCTTTAGTAGATCTGTTACATTTTCTAAGTGTCCTTCCAATAAAACGCAATCTTTGGTTAGCCTTCCCCAAAACATTTTCTATGTGTTCCTTCCATTTTGAGTTGTTCGTAATTGTAATTCCTGGGTATTTAGTTGCATTTACGACCTTTAGATTTGACTGATTTATTGCGTAACCGAAGTTTACTTAGCACTTATGTGGAGGACCTCACACTTTTGATTATTTAGGGTCAATTGCCAATTTTGGCACCATGCAGATACCTTTCCTAAATTCTTCTACAATTTACTTTGATCTTCTGATGACTTTACAAGTCGATAAACGATAGCATCATCTGCAAACAACCTAAGACGGCTGCTCAGATTGTCTCCTGGACAGATTATATAGATAAGGAATAGCACAGGGCCAATAACACTACCTTGGGGAACGTCAGAAATCACATCTGGTTTATTCGATGTCTTTCCGTCAGTTACTACGAACTGTGACCTCTCTGACAGGAAATTACGAATCCAGTCACATAACTGAGATGGTATTCCATAAGCACGCAATTTCACTGCAAGCCGCTTGTGTGGTACAGTGTCAAAAGCCTTCTGTAGATCTAGAAATATGTAATCAATTTGAAATCCCTTGTCAATAGCACTCAACACTTCATGTGAGTAAAGAGCTAGTTGTGTTTCGCAAGAACGATGTTTTCTAAATCCGTGTTCACTGTGTGTCAATAGACAGTTCTCTTCGAGGTTACTGATAGTGTTCGAACATGATATACATTTCAGAATCCTGCTGCGTATCGACGTTAATGATATGGGCCTGTAATTTAGTGGATTACTCCTACTACTTTTCTTGAATATTGGTGTGACCTGTACAGCTTTCCGGTCTTTGGGTATGGATCTTTCATCGAGCGAACGTTTTTATATGATTGTTAAGTGTGGAGCTATTGTATCGACTTAAAGAATTAATCCTATAAAACATACATTGAAATAGTATATTAAAAAAACTCCTCCCACACAGGTCATGAAGGCCCAAAGGTACCGACTGGCGGCCGTGTCATCCTCAGCCCACAGGCGTCACTGGATGCGGACATGGAGGGACATGTGGTCAGCACACCGCTCTCCCGTCCGTATGGCAGTTTCCGAGACCGGAGCCGCTACTTCTCAATCAAGTAGCTCCTCAGTTTGCCTCACAAGAGCTCAAATAGTATATGGTTACCTTAAATTTCAATTACGTATTGTTGGCAGTAAATTCCATTATATTTTTCGTGCACGTTGGGCGTTTCATACATATTTTTTAGTGACATAAACTAAAAACTGTAGTTTTTCGACTCACATCACTTTTCTTGCCAGGGTGTAGTATAATTTGAGAGCAAGGCATGAATGATGACGCACTGAAGAACGGGAGTAAATTAATCAGATCGTTTTTCCATTTTAGGCAACGTCTTACAAGCATACATGTTGTGACATCATATACTGGTGAGGAACCGAGATAAGGATTGCTGTCGTGTGGAGAAGATAGCGACTCTGTTGCCTCGAAGACTGGTGTCGTACTTCACCGATACGTTGTCGCACGGACCGTCAGAAGGGACGATCGCGGGAAGGACGAGCAACAAACGCGATATAAACTCTTTCATTCACAGGTAGATCATCGACGCCAGATGCATGAAGCTCTATATTACTCGGTTTTCAACAGCTCCCCGTATTAAAGATTTTCTCCGATTAGAGTAAGACTTCCATCTACTAATTCGGCTGTCGCGGTCAACAAATATTGGATGGCAGGAAACGTCACTGCATAGATCTTATCCCCTATTACAGATGTGATAATGCAGCAAGTTGCTTGCCAATTCAGTGGTGGCCAACAAAAACGTATGAACAATAATTCTATCCTGAGCCGCCACCAGTCGATGAATCCGCCTCCTTGTCCGAGGTCGCCCTCGACTCGGAGATAAGTTGATTAGAACAGTGATAATGAATGAAATTTTCACTTCTAGTGTTTGGCCGGTAATGGAGGAGATGTGTTGGCATAAAGTTCCTGATCAACAGTCTTTGCGCCAAGATTCGGGCAGTTCCATATCTCGCCGCAGTGTCTCATGAACTGAGGACATGTGACAGTGTCGATGATAATTCGTCCGTGGGATGGGGACGTCGCGCTCGGGGACAACCTTCCTGCTATTCAAGAGGCGTAAACAGTGTGCTGGTACCGAGCTTCAGCCCCTCCCTTCTATTATTATCCTTATCATACAACACAAATATAACCCTGCACGATACATGCATTCATTACACTCACCTACACTCCACAATACTCGTACAACTCTCACATGTTCGCAAGGAAAGGGACCAAGGAGTACGGAGGAAGAACATATTTTCAACTACGCAGCTGAACCAAGCCCGTGGGACAAAAATGGCTCTGAGCACTATAGGACTTAACATCTGAGTTCATCAGTCCCCTAGAACTTGGAACTACTTAAACCTAACTAACCTAAGGACATCACACACATCCATGCCCGAGGCAGGATTCGAACCTGTGACCGTAGCAGTCGCGCGGTTTCGGACTGAAGTGCCTAGAACCGCTTGGCCACCGCGGCCGGCCCTGTGGGACATCCCAGCCAACAATGCCATACGATATTTACAACTTTATCAGACTTTGGGAAACAGAAGCTCTCATCCATCACGAGACCTCTGCTAATAACATGCCACGGGGCACATAGATTAGATTAGATTAGATTCCTATTAACGGAAGACTAAGAAAAAGTGAGTGGTGTACGTCATGTTAATACAAGTGGACTAAGAAGTATTTGTTGAAATGGAACCCACCTTCTTTCTGGTTCAGTCCGGTGGTGTCATCCTTGTTTTAGTTCTGTTATTGGCATGTTTGCTGCAGTACTTCACAGGCAACGATACAGCCAACCGTTGCTATACACTGCCTCTAATGTGATTGCCTGTAGCCTATCACTGAACACAGCACTTCAGAAAGAAAATGCCACGTCTTATTATCACAGTATTGATCCACAATACAGATGAGAATACCCATTTGAGCTCTTACACTAGCCCACAGCATTCCTACTAAGAATGGCGTTGAGAAGGATGCGTCTTAGGTGCTGATATAATAATACTCTTTGAGTTGCGGACAAACTTTGAGCCGATAAATCAGCATGGCCTGTTTCATTCATTTTCCCGAAAATGTTGCTACTGCCTTTTTGAGCCCTCTCCACAAGTCCCCCTTACCAGCGAAGTGATACTACGGCTACACAAGGAAGTAAAATCATTCTTATTCATTATGGATACCGCCATTAAACTAACCATATATGACAAAGTGCGCACAATGCTTTCAGTTTCATATTAAATTATACGGTAGAAGCTCAAGAGAAAGAAGAAATATTCTCGACCTGGCTCAGAGACGGTATTGATACAAACCGTATTTTTTTAAATCCTAGTTCACAGTGAACATCACCCCAAATTGTCTACTTGATCTGGAGAATGCTTCCGTTTCTATTGATTTCGAAACGTAGTCTTCTTGCTAATGGTCGAACTGCACTACTGTGAAGTCATAAAATTATTTGTATTGGTCTACTCCTCGATTTTCAAATATTAGTATGCGATTCAATGAATACTGGCGTACTTTGTTTCTCGTAATTTTATTTTCGTGTTCGATGCCCTAAAAAAGTCTCTACGTATCAGAGCATCGCGAAAGTGCAAAATAAATTATTGGATGATCAGCGGTTAAAAGTGTGTGTAATATCTGATTCCATGAACAAAGTAGAAGAAAAAGTGTATTGCGTTTTACGAGAAGAATTAATTATGCGAAAGCTTTGTAAGATGGGTACGATCTAACGAAAACAAATGGTGAATATTAATTTATCGACAACGTCTGGACCCTTTTGTAAATAATGCAACTAATTTCTTGCTATTACTGACTTTTAATTAGATATTGGATACCACTTCACGACAGAAACAATGAATAAAATCAGATAGCTGTAAGATAACTCTTACTGAAAGATTGCAAAGTGTAAAATAATTAGTGGCAGATAATACTGAAATCTCCTTGACCAACTGGATAAGAAAAAAACAAGTGAAGGGTCCTGAACTTCAAAGTGAAACCAGTGCATATACCCAGTCAATTTGCTTTAGTATAGGCATATGGAAGAATTGAATGTATGTTTGTACTTACTGTAGAATATCCAGTCTGTTCACACAATCTACAACTCTCTAACTTAAACGTACGTCTGCATCCAAAGAGCATCACATCTTCGGTTGGGGATATTGCCTTCTAAAGCAAGCCGAAAGAAACATAATGATGAATGACACGTTGTGGGCAGAAGTATTAACCACTTTGTTTAAAATTTAATGATAAAATTAATAAATAGAAATATTCTTATATGGAATTTGAACTGCACCAAAAATTAAGCAGCTTACACCTGTCAATAGAATAGAATCTGAACTGCAAATTTTTTGCAAATACTCACAAAATATCTAAACAGCGCGATTTTGTTCAAATCTTTTCTTCAAATATAAAACAGCTGCCACAAATGCGACTTCAGAGGATATATAGGCTAGAATATCGAACTTCCACAAAAGAGGAACTGACTATTCATTTCCTCGCTGGAAAAAACTGAAAATGCCGAGACGTACTGTTTTGCTCATTCAAGCTTCATTTCCATTAAGCTAGTCTTGGTATAGGAACATCATAAAACCAAGATTTCAGATGCAACATCGTGATGTTATCCAAAAACTCTGCAGCAAGGACTGAGCGAAGGCGGAGGGAACAGACGATTCCAACGATTTCGTAGATGTTGGCGGTTATTGATGCGGCAAGGGCCTGGCTTCGCCTGTCACTCTTTGGCAGCGCGCGATCTATATTCAGTGTCTGCCGCTGTCATTATTTAGTCATGCAATGCTCTGCGTCCCAGAGTCTTTATACTTGCCGCCCCAATATTCGCTATCGGTATTCAAGAAGCCTGTCACCATTTCATGATTTACCACGGCAGTCATGTCACGTTCACCAAATCACGGCATTTATTCACCTTTTTAGTTTTTTACACACAAAACGGGAAGTCGTTAAGATTCATGGCTTCATCATCATCATCGCCCCGACCGACGCGTTAACTGTAAACACATCTCCATACATCCTTCTGGCTTCGTTTTATTTTTAGTTTCTCAGTTTATTTTTCTGTTTTTTTGAAATTAGTATTTAGCGTCTCTTCATCGACGAGGGGATTATGCACGTATTATATCGTTCTTTCCCAACGCGAAAGGTACCGCCTTGTGGATGCTGTTAATGATATGAATCGAATCCTAATCATAAAATTGAGAACGCTGAGAACAGGTCTCCATGGAAGGACATAAACTCTTATCCCTAGGATGGTTTGACACTAAAGATCAATACTAAATAGGAAGGAGGTTCTCAAAAACGGAAATGCTGCGTCCCGAGAAAACAACAGTTTAAACTTACAGTGAAGGAGAGCACCTAGCACGAAGTAGTACACGATGTGAAATGGACTCTTCTAGAATGCAGAGGTGTGTACAACGATTCAGTTGATAATATTTGTATAACTTACCATGCATGAATACAGTTTCACGTGTGAAGATAATTACGCACACAACTTGCAGAACTATGCGTCCAAACTACAGATTTTTTTACAGGTAGTGGCTCTGCTGAGGGTATTAGATTAGGAGATGAGACGCTTAAAGTACTAAATGAGTTTTGCTATTTGGGGAGCAAAATAACTGCTGATGGTCGAAGTAGAGAAGATATAAAATGTAGACTGGCAATGGCAAGGAAAGTGTTTCTAAAGAAGAGAAATTTGTTAACATCGAGTATAGATTTAAGTGTCAGGAAGTTGTTTCTGAAAGTATTTGTATGAAGTGAGGCCATGTATGGAAGTGAAACATGGACGATAAATAGTTTGGACAAGAAGAGAATAGCAGCTTTCGAAATGTGGTGCTACAGAAGAATGCTGAAGATTAGATGAGTAGATCACATAACTAATGAGGAGGTATTGAATAGAATTAGGGAGAAGAGAAATTTGTGGCACACCTTGACTAGAAGAAGGTATCGGTTGGTAGTACATGTTCTGAGACATCAAGGGATCACCAATTTAGTATTGGGGGGCAGCGTGGAGGGTAAGCCGGCCGCTGTGGTCTAGCGGTTCTAGGCGCGCAGTCCGGAACCGCGCGACTGCTACGGTCGCAGGTTCGAACCCTGCCTCGGGCATGGATGTGTGTGATGTCCTTAGGTTAGTTAGGTTTAAGTAGTTCTAAGTTCTAGGGGACTGATGACCACAGATGTTAAGTCCCATAGTGCTCAGAACCATATGAACCATAACGTGGAGGGTAAAAGTCGTAGAGGGAGACCAAGAGATGAATACACTAAGCAGATTCAGAGGGATGTAGGTTGCAGTAGGTACTGGGAGATGAAGAAGCTTGCACAGAATAGAGTAGCATGGAGAGCTGCATCAAAGTCTCTGGGCTAAAGACCACAACAACAACAACACTGTATCTGTCTGTTGTATATCTGTACGCTACTGATAACAGTAAGATGCGAAGATTACGACTCCTTTTTAGCGTTTCGTACCTCAGATGGCAAAAACGGAACCCTTATAGGATCACTTTGTTGTCCATCTGCCTACCGGTCTGTCCGTTCGTCTGTTAAGATCCCTTTTCCTCAGGAACGTGCAGAGGTATCAAGTTGGAACGTATGTCATATACTAAAGACTATGTTACCTTGGCCGTGTAAAACATTTAAACTATTAAGTCACTGCAATCAAAAGATAAAACCATTTATGTCACACGTTATGATACTTGCAAACTCATTCATCAAAACCTAATAAAGAGAGCAAGTCCTTCTCGATGTTGTCCGTTTTTTCTGTTAACATTGCATACCTACTTTGAAGATTTGTTGTCCCCTGCCGGCCGTGGTGGCCGTGCGGTTCTAGGCGCTCCAGTCCGGAGCCGCGGTGCTGCTACGGTTGCAGGTTCGAATCCTGCCTCGGGCATTGGTGTGTGTGATGTCCTTAGGTTAGTTAGGTTTAAGTAGTTCTAAGTTCTAGGGGACTGATGACCACAGCAGTTGAGTCCCATAGTGCTCAGAGCCAATTGAATTGTTGTCCCCAATTAAAAACTGCTATTAATATGCAATCTTTTAGTTTTTGTATTTCCTAGAGTGAACAAGTTAATTAACACTGTGACTGCAACACTGACTAGTTCTTAGTAGAAGCAGGCTCAAAACCTCTCCATGTTTCCCGGTACAGATTTACAAAGTTGACTTTCAGTTGTCTCAGGCGACTACCGTGCCAGTTACTTCAGCAAGGCTTCAGCCCGTTACCTTTTACACTACTGGCCATTAAAATTGCTACACCACGAAGACGACGTGCTACAGACGGGAAATTTAATCAACAGGAAGAAGATGCTGTGATACGCAAATGATTAGCTTTTCGGAACATTCACACAAGGTTGGCGCCGGTCGCGACACCTTCAACATGCTGACATGAGGAAAGTTTCCAACCGATATCTCATACACAAACAACAGTTGACCGGCGTTGCCTGGTGAAACGTTGTTGTGATGCCTCGTGTAAGGAGGAGAAATGCGTAATATCACGTTTCCGACTTTGATAAAGGTCGTATTGTAGCCTATCGCGATTGCGGTTTATCGTATCGCGACATTACTGCTCGCGTTGGTCGAGATCCAATGACTATTAGCAGAATATGGAATCGGTGGATTCAGGAGGGTCATACGGATCGCCGTGCTGGATCCCAACGGCCTCGTATCACTAGCAGTCGAGATGACAGGCATGTTATCCGTATGGCTGTAACGGATCGTGCAGCCACGTCTCGATCCCTGAGTCAACAGATGGGGACGTTTGCAAGACAACAACTATCTGTACGAACAGTTCGACGACGTTTGCAGCAGCATGGACTGTCAGCTCGGAGACCACGGCTGCGATTACCCTTGACCCTGCATCACAGACAGGAGCGCCTGCGATGGTGTACTCAGCGACGAACCTGGGTGCACGAATGACAAAACGTTATTTTTTCGGATGAATCCAGGTTCTGATGATAGCATCATGATGGTCGCATCCGTGTTTGGCGACGTCGCAGTGAACGCACATAGGAAGCGTGTATTCGTTATCACTATACTGGCGTATCACCCGGCGTGATGGTATGGGGCGCGATTGGTTACACGTCTCGGTCACCTCTTATCGCATTGACGGCACTTTGAACAGTGGACGTTACATTTCAGGTGTCCTACCACCCGTGGCTCTCCCCTTCATTCGATCCCTGCGAAACCCTACATTTCAGCAGGATAATGCACGACCTCATGTTGCAGGTCCTGTACGGGCCTTTCCAGATACAGAAAATATTTGACTGCTGCCCTGGCCAGCACATTCTCCAGATGTCTCACCAATTGAAAACGTCTGGTCACTGGTGGCCGAGCAACTGGCTCGTCACAATACGCCAGTCACTACTCTTGACGAGCTGTGGTATCGTGTTGAAGCTGCGTGGGCAGCTGTACCTGTACACGCCATCCAAGCTCTGTTTGACTCAATTATTCATTATTACGGCCAGAGGTGGTTGTTCTGGGTACTAATTTCTCAGGATCTATGCACCCAAATTGCGTGAAAATGTAATCACGTGTCTGTTCTAGTATAATATATTTGTCCAATGAATACCCGTTTATCATCTGCATTTCTTCTTGGTGTAGCAATTTTAATGGCCAGTAGTGTATCAGATGAACAAATTCTCCGTTTCTAATTATATATACGGTGCTGGGAAATTTATGACAAATTGCTTCCATTAGTTGTGTTAACACAAAATTTTCCCCCACTCCCACTGTACCACTCGCACTCCCGCACACCCATACCGAAGTTTCAAGTTCTAGGCCTTGAAAGAACGCATTACCTCCCCAGACAGTAGAAAGTAAATTCGCTTACCTTAAACACGCACTGCGGTTTAAGCGGTATTAATCCTAAACTATAAATATACTGCTACCACTGATTTCTCTGAGCTTATCTATATGTTCGTGATTAATTCAGTTGCCGGCCGTGGTGGCCGGGCGGTTCTAGGAATTTCAGTCTGCAACCGCGCGACCGCTACGGTCGCAGGTTCGAATCCTGCCTCGGGCATGGATGTGTGTGATGTCCTTAGGTTAGTTAGGTTTAAGTAGTTCTAAGTTCTAGGGGACTGATGACCTCAGATGTTAAGTCCCATAGTGCTCAGAGCCATTTGAACCATTCTGAACCATGAATTCTGTTCTTCAGTCGGATCTACGATAGTAATCACGTAGCTACAGATTGTAATTATGTACTCGAAGCTTCAATGACGTCGTTGTACTCTTACGACGTCTGTCACATGAGTGTCACTCAGTTGATCAAAGACTAGTCCGAGTCAGTGCACCGTGATGTTTTTTTGAAAGCAGACGGTACAGAATGCTTTCATGCTTTCATCTTGAGTCTGCACCGAGCTCTGACATTCGTAAAAACAAACCTTGGACACTGCGTTGTTTATCACTTATTTTAGCTATATAGTGAGTGCAGTACGTATAGCGAACTTATTGCCTGCGTGAGATCACTTGTAGAGCATCACCTGCACCCACTGAAAATGAGAAAAAAAAAGAACAAGTAGATGAGAGAATGCGAGATTAACGACAAAGCTTAAGTCGAATATAACGGAATCAACTGTGGTCTTGTTAAAGGAACTTTCTTCACCATACGTGCTCTTACAAAACAATAGAAAACTACAATGAAGATCAGATAGAGTGTCTTAAATGCTGTTTCACATGACTTGAGAAAGCGACTATTATCAGCACACTGCTACCTTTACGTTTCTTCGACTTTCGTTTTCTCGCACTTTATGTTCTCAGCCTCACGTCTATTCATCGTTCATCTGACAATTACACTGCTCATAACTGTGTTTGTTTCGCACAGTTACATTATTTCTCCATTTGCAAATAGTAAAGTACTCTGCACTGTACTCTGGGGACGGGCTTCCAGTCTTCCCATCGAAGTACTTTTCATCAAAGAACATTGAAATCAGCTTCCGACGCAAAATGAACGCCACACACAATTTACGAATTAAACTTATAACAAATGTCTATATTCCCCTCTACATAGCGCTGAACTGTTATTTCAACCGGCATCAAAACAGCAGACGTTTATCAATCAAATATTGTAGTAAAAGTTAGAGAATACTATCAGCGAAAAATAATCAATAGTTTTAGCAATACAAAGTTAAAAAAGATTAGTGAGACTGCCGAATGAATGGGATTTATTATAGGAAAATGAACGTGCAAACTGAATTACATCTCTCTAGTTGCTTCGACACCTCTCTCTCTCTCTCTCTCTCTCTCTCTCTCTCTCTCTCTCTCTCTCTTTACCTACCTCCCTCCCTCTCTCCCCCTCTCTCAGGTCTACACCAGTATTTTGTGGCTAACGGCAAGTGAGATTTAGATAAGAGATACGGAATGCATGCCCACACATTTGAGAACTCGTTCTTTGTGAACGATAACCTGACGAAAAGCAGCAAGAGAAAAAAAAATGGTCCTAAGTGATGCAATACTCAGTTACGCAGATGTCGGCAGCGATCGAAGTGCTCAATGCAGTCTTGGCCCACTTGCACAAGGTACCACGGCTCCATGCTGGCACAGAAAAATCTTATCTAAAATGGCAACCGCCGCATTTACATAATTCTAAAACACTCATTCTAAGGTAGCTGAAACATTATACAAGAAAATTAAAAAAGACTTTCACGTCAAAAACTATGTGAATTCAGCGAATAAATCTGCCTCTAATAATATTAACGAGAAGAGAGCATGATATGCTGTAATGGCTTATAACGGACGCATAGCAGATAAAATAGCACAATGGCTGAATAAATATATAATTAAATATGCTTCCAAGTTACGAACACACAAGGGACGAAACTAAAGCATAATATAACAAGTGATGAAAATGGCAAATTTTTGTGCTCGGGAGTGTACAAACCCAATTACGAAAGCTGCGATGAAGAATTCATCAGCCAAACGGCCATAAATATTTTCGCGCGTTGTAAAACACACTAAAAATAGAGTAATAAAACTGAAACTTCCTGGCAGATTAAAACTGTGTGCCGGACCGAGACTCGAACTCGGGACCTTTGCCTTTCGAGGGCAAGTGCTCTACCAACTGAGCTACCCACGCACGACTCACGCCCCGTCCTCACAGTTTCACTTTTGCCAGTACCTCGTCTCCTACCTTCCAAACTTTACAGAAGCTCTCCTGCGAACCTTGCAGAACTAGCACTCCTGAAAGAAAGGATACTGCGGAGACATGGCTTAGCCACAGCCTTGGGGATGTTTCCAGAATGAGATTTTCACTCTGCAGCGGAGTGTGTGCAATATCCTTTCTTTCAGGAGTGCACTTTCCCGCGAAAGGCAAAGGTCCCGAGTTCGAGTCTCGGTCCGGCACACAGTTTTAATCTGCCAGGAAGTTTCATACCAGCGTACACTCCGCTGCAGAGTGAAAGTCTCATTCTGGAGTAATAAAACTGGTTATGGCGAAAATATGCTCACCATATGCTATACTATGAATGACATACAAACCGATTTAAGAATTTAACGTCGAGAAAAAAAAAAGACACTCCACGTAATATATTAAAAGAAATCCAAATTAATACTAACCGAAAAAATAACTACATGATGTCCCAAAATGAACATTGGGAGTTACAACATAGCATCTGTTTTCACATCGTTAGAGATTTACCATGACACATCATTTCTAGATACTTTCTAGTCGCATAACAGCCCATCGTAATTGCCTTCATGTTATATATTATGGAAACTATTCATGTCGATAACATCATCGTATCCCACTGATGTCATCACAAACCGACAAAGCATCTGCGTCGCTGCCAGGTCAGCTGCTGCTGCTGTCGTAGGTCAAACTGGACTAATTCGCCTACTTCTACATTCAGAGTCATCGAACTTTAATCCCATTTTTATACCATTATCCACTTTCTTACATTTTATTCAAGATACGAGGATCACTCCAAAAGAAATGCACACTATTTTTTTTTAAATCCATCTTTTATTCTACATGTTTGAAAGTTTTACAGTGTGTAGATACATCCTCTAGGAACAATATTATTATTTCTCAAGATAATTTCCATCCCTCTCAACTGCCTTACGCCATCTTGGAACCAGCGCCTGTATACCCGCACGGTAAAATTATGGACCAACCTATTGGAGCCACTGTTTGGCAGTATGCACAAGGGGGTCATCATCTTCAAACCTTGCTCTACGAAGAGAGTCTTTCAGTTTCCCAAAGAGATGATAGTCACATGGAGCCAGGTCAGGACTGTAAGGCGGGTGTTTCAGTGTTGTCCATCCGAGTTTTGTGATCGCTTCCATGGTTTTTTGACTGACATGTGGCCGTCCATTGTCGTGCAACAGCAAAACATCCTGCTTTTGCCGATGTGGTCGAACACGAATCAGTCGAGCTAGAAGTTTCTTCAGTGTCGTCACAAGTGTATCAGATTTTATGGTGGTTCCACTTGGCATGATGTCCACAAGCAAGATTCCTTCGGAATCGAAAAACACCATACTAGGCCTGCCACTGCGAGGACAATCCTCAATATTGCCGTGCCCGCTTTCATCACGTAACCTGCTTACCCACCGACTAACTGTATTGCGATCGACAGCAGCATCTCCATAAACCTTTTTCGGCCTCTTGTGGATGTTTCTGACTGTCTCGTTTTCACAGCACAGGAATTCTATGACAGCACGTTGCTTCTGACGAACGTCAAGTGTAGCAGACATCTTGAAGATATGCTGTGACGGCGCCACTTACGGCAACAGGTTGAACTAAGTTTGAAAACAAGCGGGAAGAATGTATCTACGCACTGTAAAACTTTCACATGTGCAGAATGAAAACTGTATTTTTACAAAAATAGTGTGCATTTCTTTAGGAGTGACCCTCGTATATCACATCATCATTTAAGGCTGATTATGCCTTTCAGCGTTCAGTCTGGAGCATAGCCCCCTTATAAAATTCCTCCATGATCCCCTATTCAGTGCTAACATTGGTGCCTCTTCTGATGTTAAACCTATTACTTCAAAATCATTCTTAACCGAATCCAGGTACCTTCTCCTACCCTCTACTGCTGAACTCATGAGTCTCTTGGGTAACCTTGCTTCTCCCATGCGTGAAACATGACCCCACCATCTAAGCCTGTTCGCCCTGACTGCTACATCTATAGAGTTCATTCCCAGTTTTTCTTTGATTTCCTCATTGTGGACACCCTCCTGCCATTGTTCCCATCTACTAGTACCTGCAATCATCCTAGCTACTTTCATATCCGCAACCTCAACCTTGTTGATAAGGTAACCTGAATCCACCCAGCTTTCGCTCCCATACAGCAAAGTTGGTCGAAAGATTGTACGGTGCACAGATAACTTAGTCTTGGTACTGACTTCCTTCTTGCAGAAGAGAGTAGATCGTAGCTGAGCGCTCACTGCATTAGCTTTGCTACACCTCGCTTCCAGTTCCTTCACTATGTTGCCATCCTGTGAGAATATGCATCCTAAGTACTTGAAACCGTCCACCTGTTCTAACTTTGTCCCTCCTATTTGGCACTCAATCCGTTTATATTTCTTTCCAACTGACATTACTTTCGTTTTGGAGATGCTAATCTTCATACCATAGTCCTTACATTTCTGATATAGCTCTGAAATATTACTTTGCAAACTTTCAATGGAATCTGCCATCACAACTAAGTCATCCGCATATGCAAGACTGCTTATTTTGTGTTCACATATCTTAATCTCACCCCGCCAGTCTATTGTTTTCAACATATGATCCATAAATAATATGAACAACAGTGGAGACAGGTTGCAGCCTTCTCTTACCCCTGAAACTACTCTGAACCATGAACTCAATTTACCGTCAACTCTAACTGCTGCCTGACTATCAATGTAAAGACCTTTAATTTCTTGCAAAAGTTTGCCTCCTATTCCATAATCTCGTAGAACAGACAATAACTTCCTCCTAGGAACCTGGTCATATGCCTTTTCTAGATCTATAAAGCATAGATACAATTCCCTGTTCCACTCATAACACTTCTCCATTATTTGCCGTAAGCTAAATATCACATATTTATTTTTATTCTCTCAAGCGAAATTTAAATCGTCTGTACTTCGACAGAATGTCTTGTATTATACGTCATCACACTACGCTCTCCATTTACGAAAATACAGACTTCAATTACATTTTAAACTGTATTTATGCTTTTAACTTTTGTCTTGCATTATACAGGGTGGGCCGAAACAGTATGAAAAGTTTGTAGGGATGCTGCAGAATATCCTGTGCTGAGAAATAATTGTTAAGAAGAAAATTTGATACGTTGCGACGTTTCGGAGTTAATAAGCAGTGGAATTAAGCAATAATGTCGTTGAGCGTGCAAACTCAATCGGTGGTCACGGGAATGTACAGTCGCACGAGGACCGGGCTCAGGGCGGTCACGTGGCACTACCGAGAGAGGAAACACCATCGTGCTCGGCGTATGGCTCTGGCGCATCGTTCTGCATCTGCATCAGCAATTTGAGTAGTAGTTGGCACCATAGTGGCAAAACTAAATGTTATAAATCGGTTACTTCAAGGACAGCTGCGAACTAGACACCCGTAGCGACTCCAAAACCCTGTAGTGATTCCAAAACAACCATCATTTGCGACTTCAGCGGTGTCGACCAAGATCTCACTGGAGGGCAGAGTTGAGGTCTGTTGTTTTCTGCTGAAAGCTGGTTTTGTGTCGGTGCCAGTGATGGTCTTGTTTTGGTTAGGAGGAGGCTAGTTGAGGGCCTGCAACAAACCTGTCTGCGTGCTGCACACGTATAAGCTACACCTAGAGTTATGGGCTGGGGTCCGATTTTGTATGACAGCCGGAGCACTTTCGTGGTTATCCCACGCACCCTGGCCAAGTCAGTCTGGCGATTCGACCGGTTTTGCTTACATTCATGAACAGTATTCCATGGGGCGTTTTCCAACAGGATAGCGCTCGCCCGCATACCGCAACAGATTGTCGTCGTACTGCCTTCACCTTTTCGATCAACAGACCTGTCTCCAATCAAATAGATATCGGACATCATCTTACGATAACCCCAGCGTCACCCGCAACCAGCATTAACCGTCCCTGTATTGACCGACCAAATGCAACAGGCATGAAACTCCATAGCACAAACTGACATCCGGAGCCTGTACAACACAATGCATGCTCGTTTGTATGCTTGCATTCAACATTCTGGCGGTTACACCGGTTATTAACGTACCAGCATTTCACATTTTCAATAACTTAAAAAAATGGTTCAAATGGCTCTGAGCACTATGGGACTCAACTGCTGTGGTCATAAGTCCCCTAGAACATAGAACTACTTAAACCTAACTAACCTAAGGACATCACACATATCCATGCCCGAGGCAGGATTCGAACCTGCGACCGTAGCGGTCACGCGGTTCCAGACTGTAGCGCCTAGAACCGCAGGCCACTCCGGCCGGCTTCAATAACTTATCTCAGGCTTACATTAACCTGCGATCTTGCAATGTTAATCACTTAAACATGTTACCTAAACCAACGTATTCCCTAAATTTAATTGCTCTAAAGTAGTATTTTTTTGCGATTTTTTCCGTCAGTGTACTTTCAACTGTCTGTAACTAGTATTTCACAAGTGCCAGGAGCGCCAGGCATGACAACTTTTACTGTACCATTAAGTGCATACACCCAGTACTTTTTCTATGTATTGACTATGTGTATATGTGTGGCTGCTGTACTTCTTGAGTAGTTTGTTCACGTTTTCGCAAATTTATTAAGTCAACTTTCTTATTTTATAAATCTGTTGATATCTTTCTGTTTACGTTCAAATCCGAGACTGATCATTAATATTAATAATCTGTGATTAAGACTTTGGTTTCTATAATTTAATCCGTTACAAAGGGCATTAGTACCATCCGGAGGTCCAAGTGGCCTCTTTTCGAGTAAATAATTTATTTTTAATTTGGCCCAGAATTTCATGACAAGATTTGATGCAGCGTCGTCGCAGTTCCATCTGTAATACCAGAGTAACCAGGTAATAATGATTTGCTTTTCTGTGCTGATAAACAATAGAGGGGAATCTACTGTAACCTAATAATAATAATTTGGAAAATAGAAGACGTTGTCAGCTGTGTTCGTCACTGTGTTGAAGTTTATGGAAGAGTGTGCTATTTGTTTTAAGGTCTGAAAATATTCTTCTTTGTAAACTAGATTCTGGTGAAAATTCTTATATTTCTGATAATCCGTTTATTAATTTACTGTCTGTCTCTCTCTCTCTCTCTCTCTCTCTCTCTCTCACACACACACACACACACACACACACACACACACACACACACACACACACACGTGTGCACACACACACACACACACACACACACACACACACACACTACATAAAGTGTGAGCTATCTGTCACATTTAATCTAGTCTTTTGTGACCTACAGATCATAGGACTATAGATATATTATAAGCATCACACCTTCCTCACAAACCAAGGTAGTACAATAACATGAGAGGGTTTAGTCACAGGAGGACAGCGTAAATACACTGCTGGGCTGATTGATAGAAAGTATGCTCAACTTCATAGGTGATTTGAGGGTATCGGTCCACGCTCTGGCCTCAGACGGGCCAATCGTGACAGACCGACCGCCGTGTCATCCTCTACCCAAGGTGCCATTTAGATCCGGTATGAATGGGCGATTAGTCAGCACACCGCTCTGCCGGTCGTTATCGGTTTGGCGAATCTTGGAGCCGCTATTGTTCTACTAAGTAGCTCCTCACTTAGCATCACGACGCTGAGTCACCCCTTTCCACTTCTCTCATTAAAGAAAAAATCCCAGTATTACCGAAAGTGGAATCCGAATCCTCGCATGGCAGTCAGCACACTTACCACTCAGCTACGAAGGCGAAACGTTGCAAATTTAATACATAGAGCTGCTACCTATGGCAGCAACAATGGCTCTAATCCCGTTGTGCATTGACTCGAACTGAATTATGTGCTGCTTCAATTCTGTGCGAGATCTCGTCAATCCTAGTGGGTGGCACGTTGTAGCGAGCCCGTCTCTCGTGAATCCATGGCCAGATGTTTACAATGGGTAACAAATCTGGAGGACACGTTGGCAAGGGTTACAGTCGAACACCCTATGTAACGAGATAGTACAGACCAGTATGAGTGACTTGCGGTATTGAGTTACCTTGATGAGGGATAACGTGACGGATACTTCGACGATAGGCTGTAACAGCTGTCCTTAACACGTTAGAAACGTAATGGCTTTTGTCCAAATTACCGGCTAGTGAAAACAGAGATCATCCCATTGTGTACCTAATAGTACTCCATATTATCACGTCAGGTGCAGCGCCATTATGACAATAATGAATAGAATATGGCAACATTTATCCTTCTCGGAGACTCCACACACGAGAACGTCCATCGTGACACTGTGTATATAGCCTGGAGTCCTCTGAAAACACGACATGTTCTTGTTAGACACACTACTGTTGGAGCGCCTCTCTCTGCTGTCGCACCAAGAGAAGCCGTAATAATGGTCGTTGTTTTTAGAGTATTCTCAGTGAGGACGCTTGTTTTGCAACAGGCCCATCTCCTTACTCAAGGTACGTGGCGTGGTTGTGCGGAACTGCATAACCATTCTGGCAGTAGTCCGATGGGACTCTTGAGATCTTGCATGACGTTAAATACGACCTTCCTGATTCCATCGATTCCATATTCGCATGACAGTCGTTGTATCCTAAACAATGCGAGCAACAGTGTCACGGAACGATAAACTCTTGTTTCGACAGACCACGAGCCAGTCGTTCTCGTATTCCGATACTTACTGTAGACGTTCCTACTTACAGGAGGCATAACACGATGTTCTCACAATCAAATGCGATTTCAGAATGAGAAACCCATTGCGTAATCTTTCCTTATAAAGAATGAACCAAAACTCCACCAAAAATTTTTCAGTCAGTTGTTGGATTATGAGAGTTATTGTGTTAGGGACCCGTGATCTCTGGTGCCTCATTACAGAGTAATTGTATTTCGTTTGGTTTCTTATCTCCATTCATCTTTGTATCTATTTTCATTGAAAGTACCTGCACGACAGTGCAAATGTGGACAGATTCGGTATGTATCTTATTTCGAAAGAAACTAGTTGTGTTCACCCACAGTACTTGCTGTTGACAACAGTAATTTTCACTTTACTCTTGGCCGTCAAACTTCGAGGACTCGTAAACGATGATCTGGAAGTCCAACTCTTAGTTAGGACAGTAAATGCCGGCAGTCGAGGAAAATCGTGCGCCGCATATCACATGCGAATTCGAGTCCTAAGAATCGGATAGCAGCAGCTACATGCAGTGGAGCAGGGCTGTCTGCAGGAAGTCCCGCATCTATAGCCGTTTTCAGACGTTAAGGCAGCTACCAGAAGCTTCGCCGTAGGTGTTAACACATGCGAATGACTCCCTGACCTCAGAGCCGCTACGAAGAACGATTACGAGTTCGTTCGCATAAGCAGTGCAGCTATATACATGTCCACCGAGAGATATAACAGGCAGGCGTTGACGGAGACCGCATAGCAGTGGTTCCATGGCGAAAGCATACAACAATGCACAGAGTTGGCAGCCTTGACGCACCGAACGCCGGATCAATCTGGGAGGAGTGAGACAGCCATTGTAGACAACACGGGACGTAGCTCCAAGAAGGAGATGCATTACGACGTCGATGGTAGTATCAGGTACTGCACTGTAGTTCCTTCTCTAGATTGTCACACAGATGAAAAAATGGTAGATATCGAAATAGATGACAGAGGGATAGAAAAACAATTAAAATCGCTCAAAAGAGAAATGGCCGTTGGACCTGATGGGATACCAGTTCGATTTTACACAGAGTACGCGAAGGAACTTGCCCCTCTTCTTGCAGCGGTGTACCGTAGGTCGCTAGAAGAGCGTAGCGTTTCAAAAGATTGCAAAAGGGGACAGGTCACCCCCGTTTTCAAGAAGGGACGTCGAACAGATGTGCAGAGGTATAGCCCTATACCTCTAACGTCGATCAGTTGTACAATTTTGGAACACGCATTATGTTCGAATATGACTTTTCTGGAGACTAGAAATCTACTCTGTAGGAATCAGCATGGGTTTCGAAAACGACGATCGTGTGAAACCCAGCTCGCGCTATTCGTCCACGAGAATAGGCACGGGTTCTCAGATAGATGCCGTGTTTCTTGACTTCCAAAAGGCGTTGGATACAGTTCCCCACAGTCGTTTAATGAACAAAGTAAGAGCAATTGTGTGATTGGATTGAAGAGTTCCTAGATAACAGAACGCAGCATGTCATTCTCAATGGAGAGAAGTCTTCCGAAGTAAGAGTGATTTCAGGTGTGCCGCAGGGGAATGTAGTAGGACCGTTGCTATTCACAGTATATATAAATGACCTTGTGGATAACATCGGAAGTTCACTGAGGCTTTTCGCGGATGATGCTATAGTATATCGAGAGGTTGCAACAATGGAAAATTGTACTGAAGTGCAGGAGCATCTGCAACGAATTGACGCATGGTACAGGGAATGGCAATTGAATGTCAATGTAGACAAGTGTAATGTGCTGCGAGTACATAGAAAGAAAGAACCTTTACGTTTAGCTACAATATAGCAGGTCAGCAACTGGAAGCAGTTGATTCCATAAATTATCTGGGAGTAGGCATTAGGAGTGATTTAAAATGAAATGACCATATAAAATTAATCGTCGGTAAAGCAGATGCCAGACTGAGATTCATTGGAAGAATCCTAAGGAAATGCAATCCGAAAACAAATGAAGTAGGTTACAGTACACTTGTTCGCCCACTGCTTGAATACTGCTCACTGATGTGGGATCCGTACCAGATAGGTTTGATAGAAGAGATAGAGAAGATCCAACGGAGAGCAGCGCGCTTCGTTACAGGATCATTAGTAATCACGAAAGCGTCACGGAGATGACAGATAAATTCCAGTGGAAGACGCTGCAAGAGAGACGCTCAGTAGCTCGGTACGGACTTTTGTTGAAGTTTCGAGAACATACCTTCACAGAGGAGTCAAGCAGTATGTTGCTCCCTCCTACGTATATCTCGCGAAGAGACCATGAGGATAAAATCAGAGAGATTAGAGTTCACACAGAGGCATATCGACAATCTTTCTTCCACGAACAATACGAGGACTGGAATAGAAGGGAGAACCGATAGAGGTACTCAAGGCACCGTCCGCCACAAACCGTCAGGTGGCTTGCGGAATGTGGATGTAGATGTAGATGTAGGGTATCTCATATTGCGGAGCTTCCCTTCCAAGTAGTCGCGATCGACCCCATCGAACGCCTGGATGAAGTCAATAGCTGCAAAAGTCCAGACAAACGACGGGCGTGAGCAAGAGCGATTATGTTCCGATAGCGACAGAGGGCAGTGCAGATGCTATTGCCACCTCCCAAAGAAGTTTTATCAGCCAAAATCCGGGTGAAAATCTTTGTGTCGCTGTTGAGCAACGTCAAAACTCGATAACTGCATATCCGTGAGGTACACCGAGGCTTGCGGATAGGAATGATGAGGCCGTCGAAGAAACTGTCTGGAATCTGCACAAGAGGCGACATAAGGTTCCGACTTCAAGTTCCCGTGCACGCCAGCGCCATTAGGGGACGAAATGTCCGATAAAACTCCAGTGGGAGGCCATCATGGCCAGGCGACTTGTTCGTAGAGCCCGCCTGTAGCATCAAGGGCTTCATCCTCCGTGACGTCGGCGAGCAGATCAATCATTGCATCTCCAGCAACCGAGAAGAAGCAGAGTCGGGGACCGCCGTAATGTTGGCAGAATGGTGACGTTGTGGAGAGTACAGCTAACATAATGTGCCTGGAGGGCAGACCGTATATCGCGCTGGGTATCTAAGCGCAGTCGTAAGAACATTAATCAGTCTTCCGACGGTGGCGCCGTTCCGCTATCACATTATACATATATGGACGCTCCTGCGCTAACCCGCCCTGTGTGCACGCCCTGATCATATCTCCTTCAAGGTGACGACGAGAGAGGGATGTGAGCTATGCCTTCGCACGATTCACCATCGTCTTGCGCTCAAGCGAATACGGCTCTGTAGTACATTCCCGGAGAATGGTGAAGTAGAAATCCTGTGTTCGTCGCCGCCACAGCGTGACATCCCTTCCATAACCAATCAAGGCTCTTTGCGCAGAGCATCCACCATGACAGGGTAGATTGATATGCACGACAAGCACGTGGTCTCGATGAGCTGCCGGGAGTCGGGTGAAGTAAAATGTACCGTGTTCATTTTCAATGGCCTCCGCCCGCGCCACACCCTATGGAGGCAGAGATTGATGGCACAGATATATGCATCATGGTCAGAGAACGCAATGAGCCAGACTTCAGCGGCCTGTACCCCACATGCAGTATCGCGGGAGATATAAACCCGATCAAAGCGACTGGAAGAATGGCTAGGGAAATGCGTAAGCCCCGGACGATCGCCATGAACATGTCCCCGAGAATCCACAAGACTGAGGTGCTTTAGAATTGCCGCTAGCGCCTCGCACGGATAGTGAGGCGGCAGTTGGTCTGTGGGAGCCTGGGTGGAGTTGAAATCGCCTCCCATGATCAGTGCATCCTGCCGACTCAGGAAGACAGGCGTGATTGCCTCGGAGAAGAAAGTGGAACGTTCGTGGCGTCGACCAAAACCAGATGCCACATAGACAATTATGATCCTGACGGCCGGCCGGAGTGGCCGTGCGGTTCTGGGCGCTACAGTCTGGAACCGAGCGACCGCTACTGTCGCAGGTTCGAATCCTGCTTCGGGCATGGATGTGTGTGATGTCCTTAGGTTAGTTAGGTTTAATTAGTTCTAGGTTCTAGGCGACTGATGACCTCTGAAGTTAAGTCGCATAGTGCTCAGAGCCATTTGAACCATTTGAACCATGATCCTGACGCCACTACACGTTACAGCCATACCACTGGCATCAGGGAGATGGGCTACTACATCAGCGAGGACACCGTCACATAGGAGTATCACCACCCCACTACCAGTAAGGAAGCATGGGGACATGTGCTGTAAAACGATGGGGAGCGCAAAAGGTTGCAACATGCACCTCCTGAAGGAAGGCAACGTCAATGTCTGCAGCACACAGCACTTCATGGAGTAAAGCCATTTGTGATGTACGCGAATGGTATTGACATTGAGTATGACTATACGATAAATCTGAGAAACTGCCATCTCCAGGGAGACAGACGATTCACACTGGGGGGAAGCACAGGTAACTCCATGTTAGGGTCCCATGAAAGGGTTCATCACTGTGACAAAGTGGTAGCCGACCCCACCAAGAAGGGTCCATCGCACTGTACACCTCCAGAACGCCCATCCTCAGCATCGATGTCGTCCGCCGAGGAGACAGAAGTCTCACCGGACCGGTTCAGTGGAACACTATCAGAGATGCTCCCACAGGTAGCGTCAGACACAGAAAGGGAGGCAACCGCATCAGACGCAGGCGGGGGAAGGTCGGTGTCCGTAGGTGGATGCTGACTGGAAACGGAGGCAGGGAAAGACGTCGCGTCGTCAGGGCGTCAGAGGACGACAGCTCTGCAACCTGCAGATAACAAGTAGTAAGGTACGTGTTTCCTCAGTTATATTTTTATCTAACGTCCACCATTGGGGAAACGGTATGTGTCGAACGTCTTCCACATATCAGCAAGGTGACTGACGACGTTACCGTAAAGCTTAAAGGTGGCTACCACAAAGTCCGACGGCACCTCAAACGGGAATTTGAAAACCAGCAACGTTCGGAGACCAAAACCAGCATCGTCATCCACAACAGTCTCTACATGGCCGTCAGAGTATCGTAACTGGAGGCCGTTGGCATGGCGCCGCACACCGTCGGCGCACAGCTCTTTGTTCGACAGTGATACTAATGATAGAAAAACGAACTCCGAGGACATCTTGCGGAGGGAGACGCATTTCATGCCATGTAAACCATTCAACGTCTTAAGTTTTCGGTCGCTGCTGGACGGAGTGGCCGAGCGGTTCTAGGCGCTGCAGTCTGGAACCGCGCGACCGCTTCGGTCGCAGGTTCGAATCCTGCCTTGGGCATGGATGTGTGTGATGTCCTTAGGTTAGTTAGGTTTAAGTAGTTCTAAGTTATAGGGGACTGATGACCTCAGACGTTAAGTCCCATAGTGCTCAGAGCCATTTGAACCATTTTTTTTTCGGTCGCTAATGGTCCAAAGGAAACGTTAATTTAATTGTGGCTTGGCAATAGGGAAACGCCATGATGGTCGGTGAATTGGGATGCAAGCAGCACAACAGGTGAGATGCAAACAATGCGTGTTCACCTCACCACTGCCGAAAGCAGACTGAACTGAGCCATCGGGACACAGTGGTCATTGCAGCTTCACAGACTACCCTAGCACGCCTTCCGTCTGGCCCAAATTCTCAACTTATCCACACATTACTAATGTAGTGCCCCTCGCCCATTATCCTCATTACGAGCGGCATTTCGCCGATTTCAGTAAGACTTCGAGCCTGTTGTGCATCCGGACAGAAAAGATCATTGGCCGTCTTATATACTGCCCGCCGCTGGGCTTTATGCCGCCTGGTGGCGATGCAGGCACGTGGCACGGCATGGAAAGCATTGATAGTATATAAACGGAGCAGAGACGAAAGAGGAATCTCTACGACCTGATTCCTTTCTCCCATCTGCTCCTATTCCTCTAACATATCCACATACCCTTACCTCCTGCCGACTTGATCCCCCTCATCCCCTGGTTGCTGCTCTTCTCTCCTTTCCTCTCCTCTCCCTCTGCCGCGCCTTCACTGTTGTCCCCCCCCCCTACCCTCCATCTCTACACCTTTCATCCCCTTTCCCAAGGTGGCTTCCATCAACTCCTCCTCCCAGATGATGCCCTCTCTCCCTCCATTTATCCCTCCTATCAACTCTGATCCTCACCTCCCCCTCCTTCCCTCTGTCCTTTCCCCGGGCACCCTCTTCCTCCCCCTCCCATCCTATATTTCCCCGCCTACCCTCTCTCTGTCATCCTTTCACTCCCCTGAGTCATTTCTGCTCTCCCCTCCACTGCCTTTCGCACTCCTTCTCGCATCCGCCCAGCTCCCCCTTTTCTATGCCCCCTCCCTTCATCGAGTCCCCCCTTTTTCTTTTCCCCCTTTTCCCCCTCGTAGGTCGGGGCCCTCCCCACCACCGCCCCCCCCCCTCATCTGCCGCCGTGTCATCTGTATAGCGCTGTTATGAGTCTTCAGTGTTGTGCGTCCCCTGTCTGTGTTCCGAACAGCTGCCACACTGTCGCGAGTTGCGTTTTTTATCTCGTGCGAACAGAAACCAGACTGTCGCCGTGTTTTTTAATTGTGCCTGTCTACTTCTTGTGTGTCTTCATCCGCATTGTCAATGCAGTGTTTTTATATTTTACATTCCACAACTTACCGCCATTTTACAGTTTTTTACAATGTCACCGTTTTATCGCCTGTTTTCTTGTTTGTTTCTATTCTCATTATGTTTTTTAACTTTTCTGTAGGCTGTAGAGCAGCATATTACGCTGCTACCAGCCCCCCCCCCCCCCCTTCTGGGATTTTATCTCCATATGCTGATTCCGAAACTGTTTGTGTAAATAATGAAAAACGACTCCAGTCGCCGTTGAGAACTTTATTGAGTTCGCTACCCGTTTCAGCATTTATATTAGGCCATTCTCATGTGGTCGTTATGCTGTAGAGGAATAACATACAGATGCTAAAATTGCAAGTCAGGTGGATTTAAAATTTTACGAACACTGACAGGGTACATGACAACTACGAGCTATTACATTCAGCAGGTTGGAACGAAATCTTTGGGAAGGTGAGCCACAGCCTACCACAGATGATCCATCCCTTACGATCACAATCAGTTGGATCTGTAGGCAGCTGTTTAACGTAATCTTCACACTACCACACGTATGAAACGAGGTTTTCGGTATATACAAACAAATATTTGTAAAGTCGCGTCCACATCGGACGCGCCGCGCAGCGTACAGCGAAAACGCTCGACGCAGAGCAGAGCATAACGGCGCAGAACTGCGCAGCATGGAGGAGATGTTCGTACGTGCACATCAGTGTTCCGGTGAGTGCGTGTGCCTGTCTGCAAAAATTGAAAACGAGAAACGCCGTCCAAACCACGCCGCGCACAATCGAACCATTTCCTTTGATGAACGACAAAACGCGAAATTTGTTCGTTGTTGCCGCGCCTCTTTGTGGCGAACCTCTTTTCTTGGTTTTTCGCGGCGCGGCGTGATCGTTGTAGACGCTGATTAACACTCCTACGCAATTATCTGATTAATAAAATCATCTTCTTTTCAGCATTAAATCTTTACTCTTGTCTGATAAACTACAACAAAATATGTATATTTATCTACCATAATGTCTTAGATGTATTACAATAATATTTACTTCTAGAGTAATACTTTTTTGCGGAAGTGATACTTTTATACTCCAGCGCTGACAAATGAAAGATAATCCATGAGTAATAGCAGGAAACTTTCTATAAATCCAGAAAACGAAGCTTCCTAAATTGTGCATTAGTTTCACTTCTAACATCTTTGGTTTACTACTTCCTACTGCTGCGTTTGTATCATTTTATCCGCGCAGTGTTAACTAGCGTGCGACTGACGTTTTCTATCTTATGTCTGAGGGTAGACAGCTCGAGCATTGGTCAATTTATAGAAGTGTTACTCGCATGTCTGCGCATCTAGAGGATGTGTTACATTTAGAAAAACAAATAATTAATTTTTTGTAGCCATATTTTAACTGTGAAAATAACTCATAATTTGTTTCCAAGGGATATATCGTAACGCTATACATTGCTATACTCTATCGTTAATTCAGGAATCGCCCTGACAAAGTTTTGATTCATAATGTAGAGATTATCTCTGAACTTCTAAGGTCTACGAAAAACTCTTTTTTTATTGCAGGTTACGCGAGACTCAGTTTCTTGGTAAGTTAGAAATTTTATAAGGATTTATAGAAAATCGCGTAAGCACATTTTTGCGTCTTGATGTAAAGGTGTAAACCTATCTCCACTAAGCTCCTGAACCGAGCCGTACTCTTCGTATAAAGAATTTAACTTTTTAAAGTGCGTTCATAAATATAATTCATGATGCATATGTAACTTCATTCAGACAATATCTACGGGGTCACTGAGCTCCGCTACCACATCAGCCGAAAAATATTATGTTCTGATTACCGACAAAAAATTTTATTGCTATAGTGACAAAAGACGGGGCTACGGCGACAGGAAAGATATAAACAGAGTATCAAGATTAATATCGTCCGAGAACACTAGGGGAATGAAATATTGTATCACCTCCACTGTGCTGGATGCTACGACCGCTTTCCGCGTCGCCCCTAGAGGCGGAGCAATTTAGTTCGCGAGCTAATAAATTTCAAGACGTGCTATAAGCTTTTCGTAAACAAGATAACAATACTTAAGCCCTTCAGAATTCTTTTGTTACTTTCATGATGAGAATAAAAAAGCTAAATGACGTAAGTGTCAGATTTGTTTTAATTACATTGCTCTTGTGACATACAGTTGACCAGACTCGGCCTGAAAAATTATTACGGAATCGTGATTTCAGTGTTGCGTTCTAGATACACACTTTGCAATCACATTTGCCTTACATCAGAACTGACTTACATTTCTTAAAGTTTTAAGTATCCGTTACCATTGTTCATGCGAATTGTAATGTTGTATATTTTCCTACATACATTGTAAGTAGGCTATTTAGGTTTTTATGTTGGTAACGTCACGTTGCGCTCTGTATGAAAATCATTGGCCGTCCTGTGTGCAGTCTGTGGCTGGTTGGCATTATTGGAATATTCGCTATTGTAGTGTTGGGCAGTTGGATGTGAACAGCGCGTAGCGTTGCGCAGTTGGAGGTGAGCCGCCAGCCGTGGTGGATGTGGGGAGAGAGATGGCAGAATTTTGAGATTTGGACGTGTGTCCATCAAAAAGAGTAAATTTGTAATACTGGATATCATGAACTGATATATATATATGATGACTTTTGAACATTATTAAGGTAAATACATTGTTTGTTCTCTATCAAAATCTTTCATTTGCTATCTATACCTATCAGTAGTTAGTGCCTTCAGTTGTTAGAATCTTTTATTTAGCTGGCAGTATTGGCGCTCGCTGTATTGCAATAGTTCGAGTAACCAAGATTTTTGTGAGGTAAGTGATTCATGAAATGTATAGGTTATTGTTAGTCAAGGCCATTCTTTTGTAGGGATTATTGAAAGTCAGATTGCGTTGCGCTAAAAATATTGTGGGTCAGTTTAGTGTTGATCAGAATAAGTACAGAGAGAAATGTCAGTGTACGTTCGGTTCTGCTCAGCTGTTTGAAAATCAAATAACGTAAGGGGTTTACCAGCACAGTAATTCATAAATTTTTCTGAGGGGAGGTTTCAACATCATATTTACAAGTAAGATCAAAACACGCTGGCGTGCAACACATAAGGACTAAAGTAACTTTCGCATGATGTGCCACTGCCAGGTAACACAGCTTGACGAAACTTCAACCACACATACAAAGAACTGTTACAGTATAATTCAGCAGTTAACCAAACGAAATACGCAATGAGACTGACAGAAATGACACTTTTATTCGGTAATAATAATTGCACTGAAGACACCACGATTTATAATTGTCCCCTGGCCATTACAAGAGGCGGGACATGTTTCTTAATAAGGTGTGTGGTCACCACGGACGGTAATGAATACTCTGCAACATGCTCCCGTACGGGCCAAACGGTTGATGAGGAATTCTTGTGAACGTGCGTTCCATTCCTCCACTTCAGTTGACAACTAGTGTCTGGTTGTTGCCGCATGTGGACGTGTTGCAATACGTGTTCCAAACGTACGACACACGTGCTCGATGGGATTTAAATCGGGGGAAAAACCCGCAGGATAGCCCATTCGTCCAATATCCTATTGTTCCAAGAACTCCTCCAGCTACGCTGTTCGATGCACCCCTGAAAAGACGCGCCTGGGGAAGGAGTACAGTGTCACAATAACACTAACAGGTGAGTGTACAGTATTCAATAATTTGGAGGTCTGCACATCCAGACAAAATTACACTACTGGCCATTAAAATTGCTACACCAAGAAGAAATGCAGATGATAAACGGGTATTCATTGGACAAATACACTAGAACTGACATAACGTCGTCGAACACTTCGTGCAGATGGTTGTTTTCTTGAAAACGTCCCCATCTGTTGACTCAGGGATCGAGACGTGGCTGCACGATCCGTTACAGCCATGCGGATAAGATGCCTGTCATCTCGACTGCTAGTGACACAAGACCGTTGGGATCCAGCACGGCGTTCCGTATTACCCTCCTGAACCCACCGATTCCATATTCTGCTAACAGTAACTGGATCTCGACCAACCCGAGCAGCAATGTCGCAATACAATAAACCGCAATCGCGATAGGCTACAATCCGACATTTATCAAAGTCGGAAATGTGATGGGACGCATTTCTCCTCCCTACACGAGGCATCACAACAACGTTTCACCAGGCAACGCCGGTCAACTGCTGTTTGTGTATTTGAAATCGGTTGGAAACTTTCCTGGTGTCAGCACGTTGTAGGTGTAACCACCGGCGCCAACCTTGTGTGAATGCTGTGAAAAGCTAATAATTTGCCTATCACAGCATGTTCTTCCTGCCGGTTAAAGTACGCGTGTTTAGCACGTCATCTTCGTGGTGTAGCAATTTTAATGGCCAGTAGTGTATGAATGTATAAAAACCATGTCGAACATGATAAGTTTCTTGCTGAATGCAGGGTACTGGACTATCTTAGGGTAACATCTTTGGTATAGTTTCACACATGTAAACAGAAAGCCGAAGTTACTATCCCCAAACATAGAATAACATCGATCTTGCAATGTAGGGTAGAAATCATTATAAAACCCTAATGTTAAACAGTCTGGAATGCACCAGAACTAAATTAAGAAAATAGCGGAAAATCAAAATCCACAAGATGTGACGAGTGTTTCAGTCTTGCTCTTCCTTCGAGCCCGACCGAGGTGGCACAGTTGTTACAACTGTGGATTCGCATTCGGGAGGATGACGGTTGAAATACGCGTCTGGGTTTCCAGGTTTAGGTTTCTCGTGATTTCCGTAAACCGCTCCAGGCACACATGGGAAATGTTTCTTTGAAAGCGCACGGCCTTTTCCTTCCCCATCCTTGAAACGAGCTTGTGCTCCGCATGTAATCATCTCTATGTCGACGGACGTAAAACTTTAACCTTCCTTGATTCTTCCTGCGAATCCGGTTCCTCAAATGCTGAGCCACCATACGTGGTATAAAATCTATAGAACGATACACCTGAAAAATCAAGTATCCGACACCTCGTTCCGATCCTAAGGACCATGCAATGCCGACCGGACGGTATGTCGTCCACTGCCAGTGGCGTCATATGGATGTTTAATAGAGGGGCATGGGGTCAGCATACAGCTCTCCTGTGTTTGACATCGTTCCAGACCATGGAGCCCAGACTTCTCTTTCAGGTAACTGCTAAATTTTCATCGCGAGGCTGAGTGCTGTCTCTCTCTCCCTCTCTCTCTAGTCTTTTCGTCGATTCTGACACCCCTTGAGCCCATGAACTAAAGCACGCCAATTTCTTCTGTCCTGCACTATTTGCCGCAGATTTTCCAGATTGGATTCAATTACTTCTATTATGCCACCCATCCATCTCATCCGTTGCCGCCCTCTCCTCTTTGTGCCTTCGATCTTCCCCAGAATTAAGGTCTTTTCCAGCGAATCGTGTCATCTCATGATGTGTCCAATGTGGTTCAGTTTGTGTTTAAGTATCAGACCTTCCAAGGAGAAATATGATTTTATTTGCCGTAATATTGACCTACTCGTTCTCTTTGCGGTCCATGGAACTCTAAGGAGTTTCCTCCAACACCACATTTCAAAGGAGTCTGTTCCACGCCGTTCAGCCTTACCTATGCTCCAGTTCTCACACCCGTTCATCACAACTGGAAAGACCACTGCCCATACTACAGGGAGCTTTATTGCTACAGCTGTGTCTCTGCTTCTTAAAATACTGTCAAAGCTGGCATTGACATTCTACCAAGTAACAAAGATCTCTTGATTTCGTGGATGAAGTCACCATTAGCAGACATTTGGGAGCCGAAATAACTGAAAATAGAAATAACCTCCATTGTTTCTCCTCCTGTATGCCGTGAAGTGATAGATATAGTTGCCATAATTATCGTTTCCTTGAAATTCAGCATTAGACCAACCTTTTCATTTTCTTCTTTCACCTTAAGTAATAGGATCTGTAACTCTTGTTCACTTTCTGCCATCAGAATGATATATGCATATCTAAGATAGCTAAGATCTCTTATTGAATAAAGGAGGCTACAATATACAGCCTTGCCGTACTCTTTTCTGAATGTTAATCCTGTTCCAATCCTTCCACCAAGGAAAATCCCGGGATTAAACCCGGATCTTCCGCACTGAAGCTAGACACGCTGACGGCTCAGTCGTGGCGGCGGGATCTGACGGTGTAGTACCTTGACATTAAAAAAACCTGAGTAGGTCGCACTACAACGAAATTTTTGTCGACGTACATTAGTATGCGACTATTTTCGGAGTTTTATCTATGCCCTTACTTGTCCTTAAACTGTGACAAGCTTCATAAATATCGATCAGAACATTGGCAGTGGACGAGCAATTTACTACCGATGTGTTCTTGCGGTCCACCAGGAAATATACTCCACTAGCTGTGCCACAGAAGAACAAGACAGACGCTGGAAGTTTGTATAACAGCGAAAGATAGAGTTGTTTGTGGTCCCCTTCAAAACAGGACCCGCTGGAGTTGACACATATCTGCAATCGTTATTTCAACATATCTGCACCTCATACTGTGCGAGGCTTCGTACTGAGCTCCACAGCGTTTGCTCTCTGGCACATATCAAGAATGATAGTCTTTGATATATATGAGTCCAAAGGCATTGTGCATTTCTCGAGTAAAGTCATTTTCCTTCGTTGGCTCTTTCATTTATAAATAACCACTTTGTTTCATTATTTAGGATAATGGTATAAAGTGGTTATATCAAAATAAAGGGCCCTATGCAGAAAAATTACTTCCTTCAAGAAATCCCAAGAATTGGTCTGTAGTAAACTACTCATCCAGTATCACTAAGCTGATCGATTGTGATCAAATTTTTCACAATGTAAGGACACAATTCCATTCTTATAAACAGTCATATATTAATATGCCTTTAAAAATAGTTCCCAAACAATGTGAACAGTCTCGAGCCTTTCGTGGACAGTGGACACACTTAAGTATGTCTCTGTATTTTATATTTTATCGGTATGTAGTTGATGCTTAAATTATCTGCCTTTTTCCAAAAGCATGTACGGAGTGCTATGTAATGTAGGAAATACCAAATAAATCATTGGCTAAATTCACAACAGGTTGGTATGGTTTTGTTTTAAAGTAGCGAAATATTTCAAGATGTTACCAAACATGTGATGATGTCCTAAACAATCAATGAAAGCATTAATCTTTCAATTCTGTTTCTGGCGCAATACTACATGATGAGCATATGCGAGGCTTCGCAAACCACAGAACACATAATAGGTGAGATTTCTACAGGTGACCACTAATATTGTTTAAGAGCACAGTTTAAGCACTAGTTTGTCCAATTAAGTCCTGTACTCGCTTTCTAGAAGAAGAAAGTACTCAAAAATATTCAATTGTGTGTGAAATCTTATGGGACTTAACTGCTAAGGTCATCAGTCCCTAAGCTTACACACTACTTAACCTAAATTATCCTAAGGACAAACACACACACCCATGCCCTAGGGAGGACTCGAACCTCCGCCGGGACCAGCCGCACAGCCCATGACTGCAGCGCCTTACACCGCTCGACAAAGTACTCCTAGCGTGATCTGATACCAGTAACTGAAATACGGACCAAAATCTATGTACACTACCAAGAGGAGAATGTAACTCTAAGACAAAAAAAAAAGCGATGCACCACAAAGGAGTTACACCACTACGAGGGAATTCGGTAAACGTGATGTGTATGTACAGACAAGCAAATGATTACAATTTTAAAAAAATTGGATGATTTATTAAAAAGAAAGAGCTTCACAAACTGAGTCAATAACGCGATGGTCCACTTCCGGCCCTTATGCAAGCAGTTATTTGACTTGGTTCTTACTGATAGTGTCTGGATGTCCTCCTGAGGGATATTGAGTCAAATTCTGTCCAATTCGTGCGATAGATCATCAAAATCCTGAGTTGGTTGGAGGACCCTGTCCATAATGCTCCAAACGTCCTCGACTGGGGAAAGATCTGGCGACTTTGGTGGTCAAGGTAGGATTTGACAAGCACGAAGACAAGCAGCAAAAACTCTCACCGTGTGCAGAAGGGCATTTTCTTGTTGAAATGTAAGCCTAGGATGGCTTTCTATGACGGGAAACGAAACGGGGCGTAGACTATGTTCGAAGTACCACTTTGCTGTAAGGATGCGACGAATGACAACTAAGGGGGTACTGCTGTAAAATGAAATGGCACCCAAACTAGTCAGGTTGGTATCCCGTCATTGTCTGGGTCCTCACCAGAAATGTCTTAGGGCTGGAGTTTCATAGACTGGAGTAGAATTGTCTTCAGTGCCGAGTCTCACTTCGAACTCAGCCCCGATGATCAGCGAAGACATGTCTGGAGACACCCCCGAAGCCTGCCTGGGTGGCCGAGCGGTTCTAGGCGCTACAGTCTGGAACCGCGCGACCGCTACGGTCGCAGGTTCGAATCCTGCCTCGGGCATGGATGTGTGTGATGTCCTTAGGTACGTTTAAGTAGTTCTAAGTTCTAGGGGACTGATGACCACAGCAGTTAAGTCCCATAGTGCTCAGAGCCATTTGAACCATTTTGAACACCCCCGAACGGAGGTAAGATACCAACCTAAATGTCACCCGCCATACAGCCTGATGTCAAGCAGTGGCGGTCTGGGGTGCCATTTATTTTCATAGAAATGCCCATTTGGTTGTCATCCACGACACCCTTACAGCACAGTGGATCGTCGACGATACTGTACGCCCCGTTTTGTTGTCCTTAATGTCAAGCCATCTTGGGCTTACGTTTCAGCAAAGTAATACCCATCTGCACACGACGATAGTTTCTGCTGCTTATCCGTAGATATGTATCATATCTACCGATTTCCATCCCCTCCGAATAATTCCTTCGTGGTGCGTCTTTCTTTTCCTTAAGTGTGTTTTAGCCAATTACCAGCTGCCAAAGTCTGGGCTCGTACCACCTACCTACTTACAGTAATGTTTCTCAAGCACGATATTTTCTAAATTAAATACAGGCTCCGTAGAGTATGATGATATAAACGGGTCTGCCACGAAGTCCTATTCTCTACTTTCCTTAAACGTACGGATTGGGTCGTTCGTATTGATATAGGAGCACACACGTAGCTTAGATAGTAAGAAATAGTGGCATCTAGTCAAACGCAATAAGTTTGCGAATTATTCAGGTTGTCAGGGATATAGGTACAGATATTGTGTGTGCCGGCCGTTGTGGCCGAGCGGTTCTAGCCACTTCAGTCTGGAACCGCGCTGCTGCTACGGTCGCAGATTCGAATCCTGCCTCGGGCATGGGTGTGTGTGATGTACTTAGGTTAGTTAGGTTTAAGTAGTTCTAAATCTAGGGGACTGGTGACCTCAGATGTTAAGTCTCATAGTGCTTAGAGCCATTTGAACCATTTGGTACCTTAATATGCACCCACTTCTGTGTGTTAGTTGGTTTTTTTCTACATCAAACAGTCTTCCCACAGACACATCACATAGTTTACTACCTAACGTTTCCTGCGTGGTAGTAACTGCGCCGGCAGATACTCTATGCCTGTCATTGTAGACCAACCGTTTTGCTTTCACGTGTCCTCTCTTTAATACCTTACCCGTTGCCCAGGGCAAAGTGACATTAATGGCTTGCTTGTGCCACTGGTACTTTGAGATACGAACCAACGTAAAATCATACTACTCGTAAGCCGGCCGTGGTGGCCGTGCGGTTCTAGGCGCTTCAGTCCGGAACCGCGGGACTGCTACGGTCGCAGGTTCGAATCCTGCCTCGGGCATGGATGTGTGTGATGTCCTTAGGTTAGTTAGGTTTAAGTAGTTCTAAGTTCTAGGGGACTGATGACCTAAGATGTTAAGTCCCATAGTGCTCAGAGCCATTTGAACTATTTACTACTCGTAATAGCTATAATTATCAGTCTGCAGCCGGGCGTTGTGGCCGAGAGGTTCTAGGCGCTTCAGTCTGGAACCGCGGGACTGCTACGGTCGCAGGTTCGAATCCTGCCTCGGGCATGGATGTGTGTGATGTCCTTAGGTTAGTTAGGTTTAAGTAGTTCTAAGTTCTAGGGGACTGATGACCTAAGATGTTAAGTCCCATAGTGCTCAGAGCCATTTGAACTATTTACTACTCGTAATAGCTATAATTATCAGTCTGCAGCCGGGCGTTGTGGCCGAGAGGTTCTAGGCGCTTCAGTCTGGAACCGCGCGACCGCTACGGTCGCAGGTTCGAATCCTGCCTCGGGCATGGATGTGTGTGATGTCCTTAGGTTAGTTAGGTTTAAGTAGTTTTAAGTTCTAGGGGACTGATCACATCAGATGTTATGTCCCACAGTGTTCAGAGCCATTTGAACCATCAGTCTGCAAATGAAGGAAATATTGATGTAATGTTGTGCACTTCACTATCCTCAGGCATCGGCATAAATATCTGGACTTACACCACTAACACATTCTATATGATGCACACATATAAAGAGAAGATAGCTTTATGGATCCTTAGGGAGTAGTGGAGATCAGCAGAATGTTAGGGATGGAGCGCCGTCTGTACTTTGTTCAAATGGTTGAAATGGCTCTGAGCACTATGGGACTTAACTTCTCAGGTCATCAGTCCCCTAGAACTTAGAACTACTTAAACCTAACTAACCTAAGGACATCACACACATCCATGCCCGAGGCAGGATTCGAACCTGCGACCGTAGCGGTCGCGCTGTTCCAGACTGTAGCACCTATAATCGCTCGGCCACTCCGGCCGGCTCTGTACTTTGTCTCAGCTGTCAAATTGGCATTGGAAGCCGTCCATCATCCTACTCTAAACCAATAATGGCAGCTTATCCTTTGGCATAACGTTTATTAGGGAAAGCTCTGATCTGAATCGTATTAGTATGAGCGCTGAACATTTGTTGAACATAATGAAAAACTTTGCCGGACATGAAGACGGAATAGAGGGAGCTGTAAGATAATTTATAATTAAGATAAGTTGTACATATTTCCCTAAACGACGTGTAAACTCAGTTGTAACGAGGGCTGACACACAGGATTCACGTGATCATATAGTATTCTTTTCTAAGAAAGATGCCCTAATAATTGCAAGGAAAACGAAAAACTGAAAATATTGCCTGTTGTGCGAAGAAAATCCTTATTCAACAATGACATAACTTCGTGGCATACGGAATTGTCTTCCAGTTTGAACCATATAACTGTAACAGTATTACAGAGATATCTACATCAACATCGCATCGAAATCGCTGATTACTTATTTATGGGCAATGGAACCGTGTTTTATGAGAAACAAGAAACGAAACCTATAATTTAGCTGTTTGCTATGGTACCGAGTATTAATGTAAGCGAATGTTTGCTTAGTGTCACATAAGTTACGCATACGTTTTAAGCAAATGAAGGAGTGTAAGCAGCTAGCATTACGGAGTTTTATGGCCTCCAGGACGAACGAAATGGCGATCGCCGCTATTAAAAGCAGAACATACACATCTTTTTATAATCTTGAATAACTTTGTCAGACTACGTTTGCCGGATATGCATTAACTGCCCAAACACGTAAATCATTCTAATCCGAGGTTGTACCATCTGTTAATGAACACATGTCACGTGTACTGAAATGTATAGAGGAGGAACTGAATGAGACACACACCTGCAGTACTGCATATATCGCTATTAATAACGAGCTGTCGATCTGTAGCTTCCATCACAGCATTCAACAACCTCTATAGTATCTGCATGAACATTCAAGACCTCAAGAGAAATTTATGTCATTCTTTATTGTGTATACCACTTAACTATTATAGAAATAGAAACGAAGATATTTACTTTTTAGTGACAGTCATGACATGGCGGTTTTGGCTGCCTTTACGAATACGTCATTCTTCTGAAGCGCTGCATTTTGTTGCCAAAAAAATGACATAATAAGAGGCGCAAATCCACAAAAATTTTTATTTTTATTTTATCATTAAGGAAACCGATGTTTATAAAGTCTCTGACTTCGTTCTATACATATAGTAAGAAAATCAACAGAGCGTCTTGATGTGTTGGCCCAAGTTGTCACAGATTCGCGCTGTGCTTTATAGTGACAGTTAAGAAACTTGGTCTCTAAGAGATTCTAGACGACCTACAAAACAACACTGTTCTCGGAAACTGTGAGATCAGTAAGTGATTGGACAGCAGTACCGTTCCTCAGAGAACATTGATCCATGGTTTATTGTCATTGCTTCAGATTTTGTGATCATAAAACGCTGTGTGCAGCGAGTTAGATCCAAACATTTCAGATTTCCTTTAAAATTTAAGTGTAGTAAGATGTCATCTCTCTCATTTTAAACATTCCCACCAGTCGGCTCGTTTTACGGGTATCTATACTATCACTTGCAGCTAGAAGGTCGTTTACATTAATATTTATGCAGCGTTTTTTGAATGATTTACAAGCATTATTTCTCTTGGCCAGGATAGTTTGAATTGTATAGACGCTGGGTTGTATTCGTGTGGAATAGAAATGAGTTTCCCTTTCAGTCATTCTGACTGAACATTTTTCCGTGGTTACCTTGATACTCCTGAGGTGACTGCCAGATGCATCTATGAAGATTACTGCAGCTGCCATCCTTCCTTATCCAACTGTATTGTTCCAAACATTTTTGCAACTGAGTTGAATCAGTAGTAACAGATGAAAATTTGTGCCAGACCGGGACTTGAACCCAGATCTCCCGCTTAACGCCACCAGCATCCGAGCACACTTTCCATCCGACCCAGTGTGTTGCACACTAATAGCGTAGCGTCACATATCCACGAACTCCTGACTCGCGGATTCCAGAAAAATACAGGTTTGGTGTGCGTCTGCACGGGAAGATTGATTCTTTGGTCGTCGCACCTAACTGATGTATATCAACTGTATTAGCTATCTGTCCTAGATGATTTCGACTTTAATCGAAAATAAACTGAAGCCTTTCTTCTTTTAGTGTAGTTCTGCTCTAAATTACTCAATTATGAAGCTTGGAACAGCTAGACAATCTTTTAAATACATGGTGCATTCAGACTTGCACCCCGTTTTATGTGAAATTTATGATATGAGAAGTTCAAGGGACAAAAAATTACACACACCCGTAAAAGGAAACACTGATCGCATTGGAGTGCTGTAGATGGAGCAGAACTCTTACCAAGCTCGACTGCTGACGTAAGTCGTGGCAGTGAAGTGACATTTTGAATCTGGATTAATGAAAAGTAGAGAAAGCTTAAGATGGTTATTTTCATTATTCAGGAGTTCTACATGGTCTCTCTCCACTTTGAGTAAACCCCGCAGAAAGTTCATACGAGCTCGTTAAACTGTCAGGAAATGCCTTCTTTACCGAGTGAGGTGGCGCAGTGGTCAGCAAACTGGACTCAAATTCGAGAGGACGGTGGTTCAAACCCGCGTCCGGTCATCCTCATTTAGGTTTTCTGTGATTTCCCTGAATCACTTCAGGCAAATGCTGGGATGGTTCTTTGAAAGGGCACGGCTGCCTTCCTTCCCCATCCTTCCCTAATCGGATGGGACTCATGATCTCAGTGTTTGGTCCGCTCCCCCGAATCAACCAACCAATCAAAGCCCTTATTTGGCATATTGTGCAACTCGCGCACCAAATTGGCTTTAATTGTAGGCTTTGTAGTCAAAGCACTGACCCTTAATGCGAATTTCTGCACTTTGTCGTGGATTCGTATTGAAAACACCAAGTCTTGCCTCCCCTGGAGATTTTGCATTTCAATCACGTTGCGGCAGGCGTCCGCGTGTCGCTTGAATAAACCACCATCTAGATTTGTGTAGTCATTTCGATCGAGAGTAGGATAGGCATTTATCACGGTCGCAGTGGTTCCCTGTCAGCATCACACACCCACTGCACATATAGGAAGCCATGTGAGATTAGTGTTTAATTTCGCTGACGAATACCATCATTTTATCAAACGGTACCCAAAGAGCAGGATTAATTTGAAAGCAAATAACTATTTTCTAAATACTTGTTTTCTTCGCTCGTTGAAACCATTCAGCGAAAGCTTTATATGAGTCTTGAATCGAAAACATCTGTTGACGAAGATTTATTCCATGTAGATGGAACATTAAAATGAAATACGGAAAGTTAGTAATATTTAGATTAGGTGTAAATATGTGATCGAAGTAGCAGTTCTAAGCTTACGTGTGTTTTTAACACTGTAGAGGGTGCTGAGACCTCAAAAATTTCACAGGAACGAAACTAAAAGAACTCTCGGGCGATTCATGCCGACATTCTCGCAGTTCGTAGAACGAAATAATTGCCGCTGCCAGGGCCGCAGCCGTATCAGTTGGGCCGATAGCGTGATTAGCGTGATGGCCGTACGTGCCGGGCAGGGCAGGGCGTCAATAAAATCCCCCCTCCCCACCTCTCTCTCTCTCTCTTTGTGTGTGTGTGTGTGTGTGTGTGTGTGTGTGTGTGTGTGTGCGTGCGTGCGTGTGCGTGTGCGTGTGCGTGTGTGTGTTTGTGCTCGTTCACGTGAATCTTTCGTTAAGTTTACAAGAAACTCGTCCTCCAAAAGACCACATGTCCACGTATGGTTATTTTTCAGTTTTGTGAATTTTGATTTTTTAGCATGTTGGACTTAGAAAAGTTGCGTTTCAATTAAGCGACCAAAGTTAAAGTTCTTATACATTGGATTCCCTATGGGACTTAGTCTCTGAAATGTTTGTTGTTGTATAATGTTGGTAATTGTTAACATATCATTACAATATTTGGTATACATGTTATTATAGTGAATATGAACGTGTCAATATTATTAGTTTTTGCATTTCCCAAATTTCAATTTTTAATGCAATCCCGGACGGGCGTACTAGCCTTACTAGGTACGCCCGTCCGTTGAGCGCCAAGTCATAGCCTACGCATATGCTCTGACTTCGCGCTCAACGGACGGGCGTACCTAGTAAGGCTAGTACGCCCGTCCGGGATTGCATTAAAAATTGAAATTTGGAAAATGCAAAAACTAATAATATTGACACGTTCATATTCACTATAATAACATGTATACCAAATATTGTAATGATATGTTAACAATTACCAACATTATACAACAACAAACATTTCAGAGACTAAGTCCCATAGGGAATCTAATGTATAAGAACTTTAACTTTGGTCGCTTAATTGAAACGCAACTTTTCTGAGTCCAACATGCTAAAAAGACTTATCATGTTACTGAAAATGCAAATAAAGACTTTGGAAAATCAACATATATGTCACCCTCACCCTTCTTCCTTTATACACGTAATAGACGTAAAATATCTGTAAATGAAACTGTATTTGTGTGGTGTAAGGGGAAACGCAACGAAACATCGAAAATTCTTAAATAATAATCTTGCGGGCATGGTTCAATAAATAACTAAGCAGGGTTAGTTCTTATATCCACTGTAATATATATTGGGCCTGCCAAATATGAGAGTGCTATTTTTGATACCCTGTGGGGATGAGAGAGTCTGTCTCCGTTGCGGCTGATTCCGGCGGAGGTTCGAGCCCTCCCTCGGGCATGGGTGTATGTGTTTGTCCTTAAGATAATTAGGGACTGATGACCTTAGCAGTTAAGTCCCATAAGATTTCGCACACATTTATCCGGGATGTTGGACTCGATGTAACTTAATTCGATTAAAAAGGTTTTAGCCGTCACGGTAGCTCAGCGTGTTCGGTCAGAGAGCCGGTTGGCCCCTGTAATAAAAAACTGAGTGGAAGGATCAACCACCGAACTTGAACAGGATGTCTTGCGACGTCCGCAACGACCAAACACAACGTTCAATAACGAACAAAAGGAAAAAAAAAATTTAAAAAAAGG
This sequence comes from Schistocerca nitens, assembly GCF_023898315.1. Lineage (NCBI taxonomy): Eukaryota > Metazoa > Arthropoda > Insecta > Orthoptera > Acrididae > Schistocerca > Schistocerca nitens. The sequence continues at coordinate 717,707,019 of NC_064616.1, forward strand.
GGTCAGAGTGTCTGTCTGTCTTCAGGAGGACTCGGTTTCAATTCTCGGTGCTGCCAAGGATTTTTACTTTGTGCTAGGACAGGAGCAGAGTCCACACAGCCTCACGATGCTCACTAAGGAGGTACTTCAGTTACAAGCAGCGGCTCCAAGGTCAGAAAAACCGACTATGTTCGGGATAAAGGTGGAGTGACCCCAAGCCCCTCCATACCGCATCAGAATGGCACCATATTGCAGAGGATGGCATGGCGGGCCGTCGGCATTGCGGGGTCCTCTGGGGCTGTTCGTGGAGTTTACTGTTCAGCCATCATGAGAAACCCGCTATGTTTCGACGGATAAATTTGCAAGAATATCGTAATGAGGAAACAACCACTCATACTTTCGATGAAAATGCTTCTTCTGTGGTTCTAAAAAATCGGTCATTCGTATTATTGTTTTGAGATAATCTGTGGGAATGCGTCATTTTAAGGGAAACAGTTTCATCTTTCGGACATGGAAGTTTCTTCAACCCGTGATGTGTGATCGATTTCTCTTAAATTAATCTACTTAATATTGGCGACTTATAAGTCTCGTTGTGTTGAAGTATTTCGACAATGACAGCAGGGGGTAGAATTCCGCGTCGGAAAACAGCCTTTTCTGCTGAAAAGCACCGTGAAGTTCGTCAAGCTTAATATTTCCATTCGATATACGAATTTCGCTTTGTATTGTCACATGTCGTCAGCGATGAGACGATAAGTAGAAATATCCCATGTGACCTAAGACATTGGTGCACAATCTTCTGTTAGGGAAAGACATGCTTTTTTACCTCTCCAATTTCTCGTTCAGTCCAGAGGACAAAAATCTGTCCCGCATCCGAGGGCTACAACCAGCTACCAGAAGGACGAGTACTCTGATACCACTATTCAGTTTATCCATGGACGGATTTGAGATTTTGTAAATTTCCCCTCACATACTTCCCAAATCAAAGGAAATCGCTATTCCACAGTCACTTTCCAAAAAAAAAAAGTGATGAAACGTTAGAACACTTAGATGGAATCCTTAAATATTTCAGAAACACGCAAGCAGGCACTAAACTAGAACGTGTGTTTGACATTAATAGACAAACTATAGATCATGAAATGAAAGCTGAAAGCGTTTGAGCTGCGGTCTTGGTTCAATTGGTCTCACTCAGATTTTTCCATAGCTTTTCTAAGTCACTTTGTTTATATAATGAGACAGTTGTTAATATTATCATAGCTAAATGATTTCTGGCACATACTAGCAGGAGATGACAGTCACCTCCAGAAGTCCAGCAATTTGTTAAACTGTTGAATCCTTGGTGACATAAACGTAAATGAGTATAAGATCCTGCTCTTCCTTATTTATGCTTTGGGATATGAAACCTCAATCGAATAGGAATCATATTTTTCTTTCTTTTGGTTGCCACATACGCGCAAATAGACAAATGCACAAAACTTGTTAGAGAACATAAGCAGCATTTGTCAAGAACTGGTCAGAATTTCCCACAGAATTCTGTAAAAGAAATACACTCGAGGTTAGATGTTCCCTGAAGGACTTATACAAAAAATTACTTAAGGACAAAGTGACGCTGAGGTACTTCTTCAGTGCTAAAAGTTTTAAATTATTTGCTAAACACTAGCGGCATTCAATAAGAAATGCAACACTTTTTTGGCCTATTTCAACTGAAAAAATGCGGAATTCGTCGTGGGACATCGTGGAATATTCTCCCTTCAGCCCGTGTAGTTTCATGAAGTTCCGATAGGTAACGGCGCTATACGTAGTCTTCAAAATGGCTTCCTAACGGAAATGGGTCCGAAACAGAGAGCTGTCATTGAGTTTCTTTTGGCTGAAAATCAGAGCATCGCAGATATTCATAGGTGCAAGCAGAATGTCTACGGGAGACTAAGCAGTGGAGAAACGCACGATAAGTCACAGGGAGAGGCGTCTGTCTTGATCGCAGCAGGGTCGCACAAATCTGTCTGATCTCCCACGTGTCTGCCAGCCGCACACAACTGTGACTCCTGCAGTGTTGGAACGTGCGGACACTCACATTCTAGGTGATCGACGGATTACAGTTACACACCTTGCTGCACAACTGGACGTCTCTGTTGGTAGCGCTGACACACTCGTCCACCAGTTGGGGCAGGCAAAGCTTTGTGACCGTTGGGTTCGTCACCGCCTACAACGAGACCATAATGAGCAACGAGTTTAGCCCAATAAAAGTTGCACTCCGCCGGGAACAGTATGTGGATGACGCGGAGGTTACTGATGCAGCAAGACTTTGGCTCCGACGTCGAGCAGTAGAGTGGTACCACGCAGGCATACAGACCATACCAGTAAGGTGACACACGGCCGTCGCATTGAACGGAGATAACGTTGAAAGATAGGGTTTTGTAGCCAAAAGAGTGGAGAATCGTATGGTGTCTTGGAATCCTGAATAAAACAAACCTGCTATCAGAAAAAAAATGTGTTGCATTACTTATTACACTCCCCATGTTAGTAAATTTAGAGAACGGACATTCAAAAAAGAGTAAAAAACACAGGCCTGCTTGCCACACAATGGCCGCTAAGGTGCTACGAGTGAAATTCTTATACGGGAGTTACCAACAGACGTTCTTCCAATTGCTATTAGCATATTGGTTCAAATGGCTCTAAGCACTATGGGACTTAACATCTGAGGAGACCTAGAACTACTTAAACTTAACTGAACTATGGACATCACACACATCCATGCCCGAGGCAGTATGCGAGCCTGCGACCGTAGCAGCAGCGCGGTTCCGAACTGAAGCTCCTAGAACCGCTCGCCCACACCAGCCGGCATATTAGCATATTATATAGAAAAACGGAAGAAGGGGTTTTTTGATTCTGGTTCAATAACTACCGCCTCGCAACAGTCATACTGTATCTTGCACCATCTGCTTAAGGTGGTGTTGATCCACTTTAGGAAAGAAATGCAGCAGCGATTCCAGGCGGCACGAACTCGATAAGTCGTTGGTAGGTTTCTGGATGTGTGTGGCGCCAGATGTCTGCTCACAGGTCGCGTAATTCCCGTAAGTTACGGTCCTTTGGTTTCTAGGCGCTGAGCTGGCGTCCAATAACGTCAGTTCATATCAGGAAACTTTGGTGTGAAAGACATCAACACGAATCACTAGCGTGCTCTCCAAATAACTGTAGTGCCATTCCGGTCTTGTGGCATGAAAACTTATCCTGATGGAAGTTTCCGTCGTCGTCGGGCAAGACATCAAGCTTGAAGAGATGCAAATAGACCATAAAAATGTTCTCGTGATACGTAGCTGTCACGGTGCCTCCTACCGCTTGCACAGGTCCAAAGAAAGCGTAAGTAAATATTCCCCATAGCATAATACTGCGCCTATCGGCCTGCGATCGTGGTGTGTCCTATATGTTACGAATAGTCGTTTACCCAGATGGCGGCGTTTGCAGATACGACCATTGACCTAGTGTAACAAGAAATGTGATTCATTCTGCCAAACGATACGTTTTCTTTGTTCTTCGGTCCGATCTCGATGATCCTGTGTTCACTGAAATCGTAATTAACGATGCCGTAGGTTCGACAGCTTTCCGTAGATGCTCACGACTGTATTACGCGAACATCCGAAGAGCTCCCATCTCTAATGATTTCAATGTCGACACGATGCTAATCCCTAATCTTTCTTGTTTCCTTCCTTCCTTCCGAAGAGTTTCGCCGTACCCGGGATGCTCTTTGCCAGTAGTCGGGGCACAATTATCTTCCTCCGTCAAAGTCGTTTATGTCAGTGGATTTCCGCGTTTTTGTTCCGTATCCTCGCTAGACTGAATCCTAACTCGTCCCTTCGTCGCTTGTTGTTGTGGTCTTCAGCACAGAGACTGGTTTGATGCAGCTCTCCATGCTACTCTATTCTGTGCAAGCTTCTTCATCTCCCAGTACCTACAGCAAACCACATCCTTCTGAATCCGTTTAGTGTATTCATCTCTTGGCCTCCATCTACGATTTTTACCCTCCACGCTACCCTCAAATACTAAATTGGTGATCCCTTGATGCCTCAGAATATGCCCTACCAACAGATCCCTTCTTCTAGTCAAGTTGTGCCACAAATTTCTCTTCTCCCCAAATCAGTTTAATAACTCTTCGTTAGTTATGTGATCTACCCATCTAATTTTCAGCATCCTTCTGTAGCGCCACATTACGAAAGCTTGTATTCCCTTTTTGTCTCAACTATTTATCGTCCACGTTTCACTTCTCTACATGGCTATACTCCATACAAATACTTTCAGAAAAGACTTCCTGACACTTATATCTATACTCGATGTTAACAAATTTTCTTCTTCAGAAACGCTTTCCTTACCATCGCCAGTCTACATTTTATATCCTCTCTACTTCGATCATCATCAGTTATTTTGCTCCCCAAATAGCAAAACTCATTTACTACTTTAAGCGTCTCATTTCCTAATCTAATTCCCGCAGCATCACCCGATTTAATTCCACTACATTCCATTATCCTCGTTTTGCTTTTGTTGATGTTCATCTTATATCCTCCTTTCAAGACACTGTCCGTTCCGTTCAGCTGCTCTTGCAGGTCCTTTGCTGTCTCTGACAGAATTACAATGTCATCGGCGAACCTCAAAGTTTTTATTTCTTCACCATGGATTTTAATTCCTACTCGACTCTTGTAACTGCCATCTGGTTTCGGTACAAATTGTAAATAGCCTTTCGCTCCCTGTATTTTTCCCCTGCCACCTTCAGAATTTGAAAGATAGTATCCCAGTTAACGTTGTCAAAAGTTTCCCTAAGTCTACAAATGCTAGAAACGTAGGTTTGCCTTTCCTTAATCTATTTTCTAAGATGAGTCGTAGGGTCAGTATTGCCTCTGGTGTTCCAACATTTCTACGGAATCCAAACTGATCTTCCTCGAGGTCGGCTTCTACCAGTTTTTCCATTCGCTTATATAGTTTATTTACCGCGTCTAGTGCCCTCAACACCACCAGGCAGGATTCAGTCTTTCTGTGGGCAGTAGTCACAATGGCTTTATTTCCTTCATGGCAATCGATGTTTTAGGAAGGTCTGAAACAGTGTCACTGATGATTTAAATAATGAAAAACTGCACCAGTTACTTATTTCTTTGATGCTTAGCACAACGCATTCCGGAATTGATTGTCATTTTCACGTGCATTTATTTACATCAGGTGTGGGCAATAGTGTCGGCCCGGGGGCCTCTTTGTGGAAGCAGAGGTAAGCAGGTAGCCGCACCTTTTAGAATGATTGCATGCGTTAATTAACTTTGCATTTCAGGAACGTTACAAACTATTACATAAAAATTCACACTGTCTTGGCGGGCCGAACAAAAACCATTATCGGGCCGCATGCGGCTCGCGGGACACTACTTGCTCATACCTGGTTTACATAAACACTTTCTGTGATGTTTCCATGTATGATTTTCTGCTTCTCTTGCCTTGTAGTTGTCTTTTTGAGGTTACGAAGTATTACGCCTCCTCCATTACATAGAGTATCACACACACACACACGCACAATAATCACTAATTTAAATCATAATATTTTGGCTCATCAGTGTATTTCCACCGAGACAGACGAGTATAAAGAGTTTTGACGCTAAAGTTTATATTTACTGGTATTGATAACGTCACTGACAGTTTCTTCACGTTAATAGGACACAGAGCGAAATATCGTTTTTGATGGTGTCCTGTACAGCAGCACTATTTCCTTTCTGTGTTTCTTCCTATATATGTTTGTAAATTACACGCTTTTGCAGCACCTGCTTTGCTGATCGACCCTTAAAAGTGGGAAGACATTGTACACAGTTTACGAGTCTGACCCAAAGATGCATCAATAGTGGCACTTAGAAAGCTTTGAGGAACTGTGCTGCCTTTAGCTCATCTTCATTATTTGCTTACTATCTTGTTAATAGCCTACTTTCGACGTAAATAAATTACTCTCGTGTTTGATAAACAAACGGAACCACAATCTTAACACAGCGAGCCGGCCGCGGTGGTCTCGCGGTTCTAGGCGCGCAGTCCGGAACCGCGCGACTGCTACGGTCGCAGGTTCGAATCCTGCCTCGGGCATGGATGTGTGTGATGTCCTTAGGTTAGTTAGGTTTAAGTAGTTCTAAGTTCTAGGGGACTGATGACCACAGCTGTTATGTCCCATAGTGCTCAGAGCCATTTTTAACACAGCGACGACAACAACGGTGATACCACTCGTTTGCTGTTTTTGAAGCGAGAGGTCGTGTGTAAAATGAATTACAAATTACATTCCATATGTGGCAGCCTGAATAAGATGGATCTATACGATGAATGGCGCAAAAATATATTTTTTTAATCAGGTTACATTGAGTTTCTGGCAACATTTTACAATATTTCCGCTCGTAAATATCTGCTCCAGAACTTTGTAGGCTACATACACGAGTACTATCAGGAGGAATGACGTAAAAGCTATTATAACACGACTGTTATTGAAATCATGATATTCATTAAATTATTAGTATTGTAATGGAAAAGCACAATACATGAAACACTCACACTAAAGTTCCACCTCTAGATACACTGTACGGGCAAATAATATCCAGGCAACTATTTTCAATCACTCCTAGCAGTTACATTATATCATAAGAGTACTTTATAGCCTCTGCTATGTTGATGCACTGAAATGACAGAAGGTACCGATAAACTACTTTCTCGCAACGTTATCGAATTCAGTAAAACGTACATGTTCATGAAACGTGTCAGTATTGACTAGACGTTGAACACAACCAAAGAATAGGTTGGCACTTTTTACCATACGAGGAAAATACATTAGGTACCTTTCTCCTACGACGTCTCTTACACATAAAATTGGAGTTTTAGTATGTTCTGTCTTAAAAATACTCTTACAGTATCACTTTAGTTTTATGTAGTTCTGTCGGGAGTGGCTGAAGCTGGCTAAATACTCTCTGGGACAAATTTCAGCTATCTAACTTAGAACAAGTGAAATCTCAGAAGCTATGAACATTACTCCGCGAAATTCAGCGCTCAGTATCGATTTAGGTTAGCTCACACGTCCTTAGATTTACCTCATGTGGTCAGTCCGTTTGTCTTAGGCAAAGGTGAGTGTACCCGTTCTCACGATAGTCTTATCTCGTTGGCGAGTCGAGTGATCGTAAAATTTCCTGAGTCGTGCGGTAAGTACTCAAGCGGAAGAGCGAAGAAGCATTGCCTGTGCAAGCGCACTCTATTCTTAAAGGAACGATGTTGTTATTTCTAGATGTCCACAGTTTGTCACGAATACACAGAGCACTATCGTACGTATTAACTATTTGTATTCAGACAATTCCCCCGAGAAGCGAAAAGAGAACAGCGAACTGTGTCGTGGTGTTTCTTACGTGCTAACGCGACGTGAACAGATTTCTTGGCACAAATAAATACATGTATGTGCAGTATAGGGTGCAAACTGATTGAGATAGATAGGTGCCCTGAAGTTTTGTTACTTGAAATGAGTTGTTGAACGATAAATAATATTATATGGTTGCTCGCCGTAAGTAGATTTCTTTGTAGAAATAAACAGGGAAATAAATGTATATACTATATATATGGTGTAAGGTAACTTGAGGAATTTAGGTGCCCAAAAATGTTACTTGAAATGAGTAGTTGAATGATAAATTGGAAATCAGCTGCGATAAAGCAGTGGAAATAGGCATACAGGCAAAGATTCACTAACATACGTTATCGCAGCAAACCAGGTGATGCAGTGGCAAGACACTGGACTCGTATACTGGAGGACTGCGGTAAAATTCCCGTTTGGCTAGTCATATTTAGGATTTCCGTGATTTTCTTAACTCACATAAGGCGAATGTTACTTTTTAAGGGCACTGTCAACTTTCTCTCCCATACACACCTATTCCGAGCGTGTGCTCCATCTCTCATAATCTCGTCGTCGACGGGACTTCAATCAGTAATCTTTCTTCATACGTTTTTACGCAGTACGACGTTACGTATGCTTTACCCCTTCATCCATCAAACTAGGAGTTAAACAGCAATTCTGCATCTGCATTTTTGGAAACGTCGAGCAAAAGCCATAAAAAGGTCGGATTTGTAGCAGCCGCTAATCATCACTGACAACACAGAGATCACGTGTCTTTAGTTGCAAAACGAATGAGTTGTTGCCTGGAAGTTAGGCAGCCCAAAATGCTGTGATGTTTGTCGTCTGATCTGATATCCAGGCAGTCTCTGCCACTCTGTGAGCTTGAAATGTAACCAACATGTTTTGGTTCCTGTACAGGTAACTAATGTCAGTTATTAATGGTTTTCCGTGTTAACCTTATTACAGTATAATTAAAGAAAGTTTTATGCCAGACACGTTTCGCTTTTATTTACACGGCATCTTCTGTGGTTATTCTGCAAGAAATCCAAAAACTACCAAATTATTATGTAAAACGAAGTCTTCCGACATTAACTTCTGCTAACAAAGGTGGAAGAAGCAGTGTTTAGGAGAATATGTAGACAAGAGGCGGAAACACCGTAAGTAAAGTGCACACTAACTCTATAAACAAAAATGCTGTTTTTAATCTAAAACAACTAAAAATATAGAAACATATGTATCCAGATTGCAGATTAATCACAGATGATGCTTTATAAATAAAAGCGAAATGCATCTGGTATCAAATTCTCTTTAATTAAATTTCAGTAAGCTTAAGACGGAGAAAACAATAATAACTGATTTTAACAGCTGCTGCGGAAGATGATCATTGAAACCAACGTATTAAGTAACTATTTTCTTATGGGATGATGGCGTGGGGAGTACATAAACAGCTAAGAAACGTTTCGCGTATTAACGCTTTATTCAATTTCTATTGCAACTTATTACATCACATGCTCCAAGCGTGAGTGACACACTTCTATACATCTTCAAATATAATGCTAGTTTGACTGGCTAACACTCAACAGCTAGAATTATATGCGTCCATCCAGCTTACTTTGCCGGATACCTTATAGATTTGGTTTGTAAAATTCATTTGAATGCACCTGTGCTTTATAGTGACCCTTTAAGCAGACTTCTGCTGGACTTAAGACGTGATCCGGGTCATAACCAGTGCTACTAATGGTAGTGTATTTTGAGATCAAATGAGGAACGAATGGTCGGAATCGAATATTTCAGTTCGTCCCATATATTTAATGGACCATGCGTATGAGGCACGTGTTTGTAAACTGCTAATATTTCATGACAACTGCCAGCCGCAATATTGTTGGTGGCACTACCTCGAAAACAATACATAACTGTCTGTGCTGTGTCCGCGATGGTGCTGACAATGGTTTACCGTTACTTCCAAACACACATTCAATGTACGGTTCAACGAAACGTTAGAGGCCCACGATTTACATAGTTTCAAATTTGTGTAACGATATTAAGTACTCTTCAAACGTCAGACACTCAAATCTGTCAACCAATTGCTCCCTCCTTTGTATATCTCGCGAAGAGACAATGAGGATAAAATGAGAGAGATTAGAGCCCACACAGAGGCATACCGGCAATCTTTCTTTCCGCGAACAATACGAGATTGGAATAGAAGGGAGAACCGATAGAGGTACTCAAGGTACCCTCCGCCAGACACCGTCAAGTGGCTTGCGGAGTATAGATGTAGATGTAGATGGAGATGAACCAAGTTCCACAACCGTTCTGCGTAATTAGTTTTTATTATTACTATTATTTCAGTAATTTAACCTACAAAAAGCTGGCAAATACTAGTCACCAATGTAATTTATTTGTACATTACGTATACTAAGCAGGGTACATTCGTTTTCCGAAGCAATATGACCACCCGCTTCGTAACGTGATGGTTTGCCGTACAGAAGCGATTCTGTGTGTCGTGGCTTCGATAAGTCCTTGGTAGGTTTCCGGAGGTGCGTGGCGCCAGGTGTCACGCACAGACAATTCGGTGGTTTGTGGGTGTGGAACTGGCACTTCATAACGTCTCAGATGTGTTCCATGGGGTTCAGACAGTGCCCAAGGTATAAACATCAATTCATTATCATGCTCTTCAAACCACTGCAGCATGATGATAGATTTGTGACACAGACACTTATCCTTCTGGAAGATGACATCAATTTCCGAGAGTCGGGCAAGATACACTACTGAACGTTAAAATTGCTACAACAAGAAGAAATGCGGATGACAAACGGGTATTCACTGGACAAATATATTATACTAGACCTGACATGGGCTTAATTTTCACGCAATTTGGGTGCATAGATCCTGAGTAATCAGTACCTAGAACAACCACCTCTGGCCGTAATAACAGCCTTGATACGCCTGGGCATTGGGTCCAACAGAGCTTGGATGGCGTTTGCAGGTACAGCTGCCCATGCAGCTTCAACACGATACCACAGTTCATCAAGCACTGGCGTATTGTGACGAGCCAGTTGCTCGGCCACCATTGACCAAACGTTTTCAGTTGGTGAGAGATCTGGAGAATGTGGTGGCCAGGGCAGCATTCGAACATTCTCTGAGTCCAGAAAGGCCCGCACAGGACCTGCAACATGCGGTCGTGCATTATCCTGCTGAAATATAGGGTCTCACAGGGATCGAATGAAGGGTAGAGCCACGGGTCGTAACACATCTGAAATGTAACGTCCACTGTTCAAAGTGCCGTCAATGCGAACAAGAAGTGACCGAGACGTGTAACCAATGGCACCCCATACCATCACGACGGGTGATACGTCAGTATGGCGATGACGAATACACGCTTCCAATGTGCGTTCACCGCGATGTCGCCAAACACGGATGCGACCATCATGATGCTGTAGACAGAACCTGGATTCATCCGAAAAAATGACGTTTTGCCATTCGTGCACCCAGGTTCGTCGTTGAGTACACCATCGCAGGCACTCCTATCTGTGATCCAGCGTCATGGGTAACCGCAGCCATGGTCTCCGAGCTGATAGTCCATGCTGCTGGAAACGTCGTCGAACCGTTCGTGCACATGGTTATTGTCTTGCAAACGTCCCCATCTGTTGACTCAGGGATCGAGACGTGGCTGCACGATCCGTTACAGCCATGCGGATAAGATGTCTGTCATCTCGACTGCTAGTGACACGAGGGCGTTGGGATCCAGCACGGCGTTCCTTATTACCCTCAGGCAACGCCGGTCAACTGCTATTTTTGTATCAGAAATCGGTTGGAAACTTTCCTCGTGTCAGGACGTTGTTGGTGTCACCACCGGCGCCAACCTTGTGTGAATGCTCTGAAAAGCTAATCATTTGTATATCACAGCATCTTCTTCCCGTCGGTTAAATTTCGCGTCTGTAGCACGTCATCTTCGTAGTGTAGCAATTTTAATGGCCAGTAGTGTATCAAGCATGATGGGATACAGATGGCCCACAATAACGTTTACATAGTTAACAGCTGTTCAAAATAGTTCAAATGGCTCTGAGCACTATGCGACTTAACTTCTGAGGTCATCAGTCGCCTAGAACTTAGAACTAATTAAACCTAACTAACCTAAGGACATCACACACATCCATGCCCGAGGCAGTTCACAGCTGTCGTGGTGCCTTCGATTACTACGATACATCCCATGAAGGCAAATTTTCCCCATAGCATAATACAACCGTCATCGACCAGAGTCCGTGGAGCGGTGCATATTTCGAGTAGTCATTCACGTCGATGACGGCGTATCAAGAAACGACCATACACCTACTGTAACAAGAAACAAACGTGATTCATACTACCATGAGACAGGTTTCCATTTGAGCTAATCTCGAAGCAAGTGCCCACTGAAATCTTAATGCTGTCTTTAGGACGATATGAGAACAAGTAAATCGTCGTCTCCTGCTTAGCCCCATGTTCAGAAATATACGCAGAACGGTGAGCTCCGAAGCACTTGTGCTTGCACTTACATTGTAATGTTTCGTCATATCAGCCACAGATCACCACCTACCGTGCTTTACGAAGCTGGCAAGCCTCTGATCTCCACGTTCTGTGATGACGCGTGGACGACCAACATCTTTTTAGTTACTCGTGGTTCATTGTCCTTCTACCACTCTCCATAGATGCGTATCACAGTACCACGGGAACAGATGACCAACTTGGCCGTTTCAGTTATGCTCGTTTGCAGTCGCCAGGCCATAGCAATGTGCCTTTTGTCAAAATCGCTTATATCACTACATTTGCTTAGTTGCTGTCCGTTTCGTCGCTGACACGACTCCCTATTCATTAGTGACGGAAAGTCATTCAAGTAAAGCAGAAATGATTTCTGGCGTTCTACAAGGCAGTGTTATAGATCCTCTGCTGTTCCTTACCTATATAAACGATTCAGGAGACAATCTGAGCAGCCGTCTTGGGTTGTTTTCAGATTATGCTATCGTTTATCGTGTAGTAAAGTCATCAGAAGATCAAAACAAATTGCAAAACGATTTAGAAAAGATATCTGTATAGTGCCAAAATTGGCACTTGACCATAAATAATGAAACGTGTGAGATCATCCACATGAGTGCTAAAAGGTATCCGTTAAACTTCGGTTACACGATAAATCAGTCAAGTCTAAAGGCCGTAAATTCAACTGAATACGTGGGAGTTACAATTACGAACAACGTAAATTGGAAAGAACACATAGAAAATGTTATGGGAAAGGCGAACCAAAGACTCCGTTTTATTGGCAGAACACTTAGAAAATGCAACAGATCTACTACTGGCTACACTACGCTTTTGGGGTGCTGCTGCGCGGTGTGGGATCCTTACCAGATAGGACTAACGGTGGACATCGAGAAAGTTGAAAGAAGAGCAGTTAGTTTTGTATTATCGCGAAATAGGGGAGAGAGTGTCACGGACATGATACAGGATTTGGGGTGGACATAATTAAAACAAAGGCTTTTTTTTGCTGTGGCGAAATCTTCTCAAGAAATTTCAATCACCAACTTTCTGCTCCGAAGAGGAAAATAATTTTTTGACGCCGACCAACATAGGGAGAAACGATCAGAGCTCGCACGGAAAGATATAGGTGTTCGTTTTCTCCGCCTGCTCTTCGACATTGGATTAACAGACAATTATTGTGAAGGTGGTTCTATGAACCCTCTGCAGGCACTCATTTGTGATTTGCAGAGTATCCATGTAGATGTAGACGTAGATGTAGATGTCTGCTCCGCAATCCTTATCGCGTCAGGTGCCTGCAAATCCACGAGGCGGTAATCGGTGTCGCGATGGATAGTGGTCACAATATTTGGCTCATCTGTGTGCAGACAATCCATACAGATTTTTGTTCGACGATACCGAAAATGAAAAATCAGTACCACCTGTGGTTTTCTACGGACGGTTCATTTATACGGGATGTTCGGAAATTCCCGTTACATTCTTCTAGGTCTTGTAGAGGGGAGTGAGTACATAATATGTCCGTGAACGTACCGTTTCCGTGCTACAGCTGCTTGAGAATATGTTTGCTAGGTAGGTATGCAACAGGGTAGCTATGGTGGGGAGTGGTCACGTCGGGTCGGCTGATGTCATTTGACCTACCTCTCTCCCGGTTCGAGCGTCATTCATGTGTCTCTGGGTGTTACAGCAACATGGTTGAGTACACGTTTGCAGAATACACCCACATCCTTCTGAATGGCAAAGCTCACGGTAATGGAGGAGCTGCTCGTCGCCTTTATCAAGATCGTTTTCCACAACGTCCGACTCCATCGTATACCCTTTTCGCTACAATTACGCAACAGCTTCGAGAATGGGTACCTCTGCCGTCAGCAGGCGTGACTGTGGTGTTCCAAGAAGACGCCGCACACCTGAACTGGCAGAGGCCGTACTGCATCACGTAGAAGAGAACCCGTCAGCGAGTACACGAGCAATTTCTGTGACTATTAATAAGTGGAATTGTAAAACAAGTAACGTACTTGGTCACGCATACTCAATTACTTGTAAAACTGGTCGCGCTAACAACATGTTTTCAAATAGTTGTAGCACAGAACCGGTACATTTCCAGACATGGGTTCCAATTCAAAATATTATCTACTCACTCCACTCTAAAAGCCCTAGAAGTCTGTAACGGAAATTTCCGAACACGCTGTATGTTACACTTTGTAGGTTGGCAATATCATAGCAGAGACGTGAATTGAACGTCATATGCAACAGCTCTAGGTTACTATTATTCAGAATTAACACAATGGTTATCATTCATTTTAATGAGTGATTTATTCATTCTAGATACAGAAGTAAAAATTTCATCTTATATCTTAGCAAAGGACAATATCAAATGGGGTGATATATTCACAATGTCTTTAGCTGCGTTTGTTTAACATTTTTCTTTATATAACTGTAAAAATAACTCACAGAACCGGTGATAGTTCCAAATGAGTGAGAAAACAATTACCTGAATACTGTATATACGATCTTGCACTGTGAAAATATCACCTAGTCCAGTTGATAAGCTACACATAATCATAGACCCAAAACTGGAGACTTACTACCAAGAAATTTAATTGTATTTACTGTGGTGAGAACTATGAGAAATAGATATTCGCACAGCGAGCTTAATATAGCAGAAAGGACACCTGGAAATACGTTATGTCGTCGAGCGTAAAGCAGGTAGAAATACAATTTTGGTTGGCTGGCTGATTTGTGGGACGGGACCGAACAGGAAGATCATCGGTCCCGAAATACCATTTTAAGTATGCTGCAAGACAGTACGACGATAAATTTGTGAAATGGTTATTTCCGATAACACTGCTGTCACGGTGTTTTTATACGTACGCGTATCATTTAATATTAGGATTATTTCTGAAGGCCACATGAAATAATTATAAATAATGTGCGATCTTTTTTCGTTTCTTGGTGAAAATCCTACGTATCTAGTGCATTATAGTTTTCATTGAAAAGTAATAGAATCAAAGTATTAGAATTCTATTTCGAACTTCAAGAGTTTCGTTTGATAAAATGAGGGAAGCTTTACATACGTCATACTTCAAGACTCTCCACCTCTACGGGTCTCTGTATTAGTACATTTCGTAGTAAATAGGAAGATATCCCTTTTATTTGGCGTACACTCGCTGAATGCCTTTTGTACCGATGTAACAAAAATCTTATGTTAACTAAGATGAGACCAATGTGTGTAGAAAATAATTTTTCCAGACCCCTAATAATGAATGATGTTAAATGTAACTAGCAAGGACACCACATGTTACAAAAGAAGGTCGGAACTAAATTAATACTGAAACTAACGTATCGTAAAATACATTGGTAATTCTCCTTTATAGGTCAGATAAACTATTTCATCCGTCGTCTGAAACTCCACCGCAACCAAGTCCCATAGCATGCGAGACCAAGACCACAGCTGATGGATGGTGTGCGGTAATTATTTCTATCTAGCTGATAACGCAACTCTTAAGGATGTCTCTGTCCTGTGTAGACATAGTGTAACAGCGTTGTCAGTAGTTAAGTTCCAAAGAGGAAGAGATAGCAGATGAACACATCACAGTCTCTCTGGTCACCTCTGTGTGGAACAGACAAGTTATTTCGATGTACGTCACTCTCGAGTTTTCTTTTGCCATTACTTTCTTCTCCACCTCGCTTTTACTGAAACAGTCCCATTGTTTTTTGTTATTCTTTGCTTCTTGTCCTCTTTGCTCTCGATGCTGCTTTTCTTTCAAAGCCGTGACCAAGACGAACACATGCATAGCTTCATGTGGCTTCAAAATGTCGAACAGTTCTCGTTTTACCGCATCTTTTAACATTGAAATATTGTTTTTCTGAACCGTGGCTGTGTATTCAGTTTTATGGAAGCAACGATGTAAATCTCATTTTCATTACCTGCTTTATGTAGAGATTTTATCAAGTATAAAAATCCTTGTATATGGAAGATTTAAGAAGTTTCGTCCTTGCAACCTCTTTTTGCCATTTGTACTGTAGGTTTCATAAGTTTTTTGTCATGCAATAGTAAGGCCGCGCTGCTTCTATCCTGCAGAAGAGATTTCCGCTCTGAAGGCGTATCACTAGTGGCGATTTCTTTGATGATATCGTCTTCCTAGAGAAGAATGTGGCAGACGTTGAACATCTGAGGTACAGGCAACAGCAGCTGCGCAGTTGACCGCTTTACCTCGGAGGGTATCTCCCGCAGTCGGAGACGAAACGTCAGGGGAGAGTTTTATACATCGACTACGGCCTATCAGCCCGGAAGTTTTAAGTGAAGATAATGTCAAAATGCCATAAAATTTGCTGTTTTAGAAAGTCTTCCCACACTCTCTTGCTTGTCCTCGACCTCCTCCTCTCTTCCACCCCGGTCTGTAAGGGGACGTCCATCAACTCAGACAAATCGGTTTCTTTATTTAGGAGTGCAGTGAGCGATATGCACAGATGGAATATCACACCCTCTTGTACCTATTTGGCATCACGTGACATTCGCCAGTAGATAAGCGGCTTTAACGAGGGTGGTTCAAAAAGTAACAGCAGACTATTTTTTGTGAAGCATATATTTCACTTACAGATACAAACAAGATGTCATTTTTCAAATAACTACCTTCCCTTTCGACACACTTCTCATAACGTTGCGCGAGATTTATTATTCCATTCAAATACAAGATTTCCGGCTAGCCCCGCAAACCAAGAGTGCACCTTTTCTTTAATCTCATCATCACTTTCAAATCTTCGTCGTCTGAGAGCGTCCTTCAGGGATACAAACACATGATAATCCGAAGTTTCGAGATCAGGGTTGTAAGGGGGACGCAGTACGACCTGAAACCTCAATCTCCGATTGACGGTGAGAACTGCAGTGGCGGTTTGGTGCCGCACGTTGTCGTGAAGGATAAGATCGCCTCTAGACAGAAGTCGTCTGCGACGGCTCCGTATTTCTGGCTTCAGCTCATTCTCGAACGTAGCGCTGTACTAGTCACTATTCACTGTTTCACCCCTTTGCTGACAGTGCTCCAAAATCGGCCCATTCATATCCTAGAAGATGGTGAAAAGGACCTTTGCGACAGAGGGCTGAGACTTTAATTTCTTCTTGGCTGGAGAAGATGTGTGTCGCCATTCTGAAGACTGCCTTTTGCTTTCTGATTCGTAGTTCAAATGGCTCTGAGCACTATTCGAACCTGCGACCGTAGCGGTCACGCGGTTCCAGACTGAAGCGCCTAGAACCGCACGGCCACACCGGCCGGCTTTCATGTAAGAAAATCTTCAAAAACACTCAACAAAAATCACACATTGGATGCTGTAGTCCCCCGTGAAGTGAACTCTGATCACTATCTCATTTCGTCCGTCTCGGTCGAATATCACGTTGCCGAACTACCTGGCTGTAGGGAGAAAACAACTTTCTGAACAGAAGAATGTGAAATTGAGGATCTCCGTCGCGTGAAGTGTTATCATCATGAGGTTCCCCTGATCGTCTTTCTTCGATAGTTGGTCACGAACATAAAGCAGGCCAATGGGTAAGTGGACTGAGGGTAGCGGCGCGGACTGCGGTGCGGTCTCACAGCGCCGGAAACGGCGACACACGGCGCGCCTTGTTCCCAGATACGCAAGGTTCGCTGACGAGAAGCAAGACCCGCGTCGTATTTTGGGAGCAGAGAGCGGTTCACGGTTGCTACGCCGCCAGACCAAACTTCCGGAAACGAAAACAAGCGCCTACAGCAACAGCGGCTCCTGTCATCTGCTCCACTCGCTCTGATCGGCTACCGACACTAGCGCAGAAGTGAGTATGGTTCATTCTAGTGGGAAATTAATATATTAACCTCACCAGAAGACTACTATTTTTGTAGTAGTCTAGAATAAAATGCCAGCATTTGAATTGTAAAATTTATATAATTAGAGGACTGAACGAAGGTTAAATTAAAACATCTGGAGGTAATTATTGTCGGAGCAATAAATCATTTGAAGAGTGAAATAATTATGGAATCAACAGTGACCTGTTTAAGGAACTATCACTGTCATTAAGAAAACCTAAGTATCTGCTTGTGCGGATGCCTGCTCCATCATTTATTGTACTCTAACTACTTACACTCTATCATTTTAAGTTCCTACATAATAAATATTGTTAAAATAAATGGCTTATTTCCCTTAAGACATAAATAATACGAGCGATTGTACAAAAGCGACAACAGAGTACTCTCACTCACAGCCAGATAAGTACGCATTCGGTCGGGCAAGAGTTCTCACGTGGAATTTCTCATCAGTGGTCAAAGACATAACATCTTACAGGTTCATAATCCGCACAGCCCTTACGCCACCTTACTCTACATTCCGGATGGGTCCGCAGCTTGTGGTCTAGTGGCCAGCGTTTCTGCATCTGGATCAGAGGGTCCCGGGTTCGATTCCCGGTGGCTAGATTGGACTGCGTAAAAAATTCGGACTTTGTAAGGGCGCTGAAGACTGGGCAGTCAAGCGCCCCACATACAAAATCACATCATCATTCAGGATGGGCAAAATGAAACTGGTCCGGTATGTATTTACTGGCTTTGGATTGACATTCATTTATGAACATCGTAGAATATGCTGGAAATGGCGACAGCTGACGTGCTCGATTTGTCAGACTGTGAACCAGCCTCTGTGGTCGAGCGGTTCTAGACGCTTCAGTCAGAAACCACGCGGCTGCTACGGTCGCAGGTTCGAATGTGGCATGGATGTGTGTGATGTCCTTAGGTTAGTTAGGTTTAATAAGTTCTAAGTCTAGGGGACTGATGACCTCAGATGTTAAGTCCCGTAGTGCTTAGAGCCATTTGAACCATCAGACTGTGAGATGCCATTAGCATCTCACTCTGAGGGATAGCTACAACGGCATTTTCTATGTTCTGTTGTCGCTCATCCAGTATGTGAGCATTGTTTGAGTGCACGTGACCTTCCAAATTGCCCCACAGGTAAAAATCACAGGAGATTATGCTGCCTCTGTTGATTACCCTCCACTCAGTGAACACCTCATACACTCGTGACAACGTTATCAAGGAGGTGTGTGCTGTTGCTCCATCTTAGTGAAAATATCCATACAGTCCTTCATCTTATGTGATTTGATCCACAATGTGTATTAAACAGTTTCTGGTCATACCGGTTAGCATTAACAGTTTGGTGAAAGAATCGTGTTACGAGGAACTTCGCCTTCGTGTCATAGCTGTTGTTTCTCTGATTGAACAATGTATGAAACGTTGCGTCTGTGATGAAGTGGAGTTACCCATATACACTGATGAGCCCAAAACCTTATGGCCACTTGCTTAATAGCCTGTTGGTGCACATCGGAACGCTACCAAGGAGTGATTTTGCGTGCCATGGATTCAACAAGACATTGGCTGGTTTCCGAAGATATGTGGCACCAGAAGTTTACACAAATGTCACGCAGTTCCCGTAAATTACGGGCCAATGGTTTGTGGGTGTGGCGCTGTCACCCGATACCATCCAAATTTGTCCCATCGGGTTCAGGTCAGGTGACTTTGGTGTCGAACATAGCAACGTGACCAGAATGAGATTTTCACTCTGCAGCGGAGTGTGCGCTGATATAAAACTTCCTGACAGACTAAAACTGTGTGCTTGGGTATCTCAGTTGGCAGAGCACTTCCCCGCGAAAGGCAGAGGTCCCGAGTTCGAGTCTCGGTCCGGCACACAGTTTTAATCTGCCAGGAAGTTTCATATCAGCGCACACTCGGCTGCAGAGTGAAAATCTCATTCTGGAAACATCCCTCAGGCTGTGACTAAGCCATGTCTCTGCAATATTATTTCTTTCAGGAGAGCTAGTTCTGCAAGGTTCGTAGGAGAGATTCTGTCCATGCCCGGGTTCCCGGGTTCGATTCCCGGCGGGGTCAGGGATTTTCTCTGCCTCGTGATGGCTGGGTGTTGTGTGCTGTCCTTAGGTTAGTTAGGTTTAAGTAGTTCTAAGTTCTAGGGGACTGATGACCATAGATGTTAAGTCCCATAGTGCTCAGAGCCATTTTTTTTTTTAGAGATTCTGTAAAGTTTGGAAGATAGGAGACGAGATACTGGCAGAAGTAAAGCTCTGAGGACGGGGCGTGAGTCGAGCTTGGGTAGCTCAGTTGGTAGAGCACTTGCCCGCAAAAGGAAAAGGTCTCGAGTTCGAGTCTCGGTCCGGCACAAAGTTTTAATCTGCCAGGAAGTTCCATAGCAACGTGAGTTCACTGTCATGCTTCTCAAATTACTGTAGCACGAATCTGACCTTGTGACAGGGACATTTATCGTGCTGGAAGCTGCCGCCACTATCATGGAAGACATCAAGCATGAAGGGATGTAGCTGGTCTGTAGTAATGCTCAAGTAGTCCACAGCTGTCTTTATTATAAGGGGTCGTCGGTCAAGGAGCCCCATTTTCAACAAAGTGCGGTAAACGGTGTGCACCGAAACACTTGTCCTTGCACCGCCATTATACTCTGTAGCCAGATCATAGCCAGTCGCGCTATACAGAGCAGGCAAGCCTCCGTCCTCCATGTTCTATGATGACGCATGGACGCCCAATGTATTTTCGGCTACTCATGGTATCATTCTCCCTCTACCACTTTACATCGATGCTCATGGCAGCAGCACGGGAGAAGCCAACCAGATTCTCCGCTTCTGAGATGCTCGTTTACTTGAGCCGTGGCGAAACCATCGGCCGTTTGTCGAAGTCGCTATGTCAGAGGATTTCTCAAATTGCGGCCCCTCAAGCCACTAGAATGATTCCCCATTCGTGCCTACTCCCCGTATGTACTTTCCTTACCGCGTCAAGTGCCCGTAATGCCACCAGGCGGCATTAAGTCTCGCAGTCGACGCTGGTCATAACGCTTTAGCTCATCGGTTATTTCTACCGTACAACCAAAGAACGACAAACTGAACATTGCAGATGATACTGTCATTTACGGTCTTGTAAAGTCATCAGACGATCAAAACGACTTGCAAAATGACTTAGATAAGATATCTGTATGGTGCGAAAAGTGGCAACTGACCCTGAATAGGGAAAAGGGCGAAGTGATTCACATGAGTACTAAAAGAAATCAGCTAAATTTCGATTACGCGATAAGTCACACAAATCTGAGGGCTGTAAATTCAACTAAATACTTGGGGATTACAATTACAAATAACCTAAACTGGAACGATCACATAGATAATATTGTGGGCAGAGCAAACCAAAGACTGCGATTCATTGGCAGAACACTTAGAAGGTGCAACAGGTCTACCAAACAGACTGCTTACACCACGCTTGTCCGCCCTATTCTAGAGTATTGCTGTGTGGTGTGGGATTCGCATCAGGTGGGACTGACGGATGGCATCGAAAAAGTACGAAGAAGGGCAGCTCGTTTTGTACTATCGCTAAATAGGGGAGATAGTGTCACAGACATGATACGTGAATTGGAGTGGTAATCATTAAAACAAAGGCGTTTTTCGTTGCGACGGGATCTTCTCATGAAATTTCAGTCACCAGTTTTCTCCTCCGATTGCGAAAACATTCTGTTGGCACCCACCTACATAGGGAGAAATGATCATAACGATAAAATAAGAGAAATCAGGGCTCGCACAGAAAAATTTAAGTGCTTGTTTTTCCCGCGTGCATTTAGAGAGTGGAACGGTAGGGAGACAGCTTGAAGGTGGTTTATTGAACTCTCTGCCAGGCACTTTATTGTAAATAGCAGAGTAATCAGGTAGATGTAGATGTAAATTTGTTACAAATCTGCAATTCAGTGAAACTAGATTTCGATGCATTATGTAGTTTTTCTCCTTTGTGATGTTTTACATACTTCATAGATATGTGAATAACCTATTTTTCTCAACCCTATTCGGGGTTCACAGAGTAATGAGAACAAAAATTGAATAGTCTGAGAAAAATCGTAGATGCTATCACAAGTTCGCACGTGCAAGCAACTAAGCCTACTTGCCTCAGGCTCCATTCAATTTATGAATCAAATTTTTCTAATGAGAAGATAACTTTCGATATTTCTGTTTCATATCATGCTTCAGCTTCGAACTGCTTATCAAATAAATATTTTTAAAGAGGAGAAATTTATTTAATAATTTTGCTCTGAAAGTCTGTCAGAGTGCCCGCCAGCGATCTGTCAGTCGCTAGTCACGTACCTGTTAAGCTATCCGAAGGTGGAACAAAAATCTCTGCTATTCAAATAGCTGATCTATAAGTCTTAATCTGACAAAGACTGCTCTTTGCCTGCCTCAAGGACTAGTCACCCGGCGATCACAAAAGGCGCTCTGTTTGTTAATGTGGGCTGCTGTCGATCTCTCTTAAGACCTGAACGGTAGCTGATCAGTAGCACTTGATTTGACGCGCAGTTTCTAGCAGCAGTGAATAAGAGTTCTCTTTAGAGTATTGATTTCCTTCTCATTTACTCTGGATATCTACGCAGTTAATCTTGTGTTTCGGTCTTCTCAAAGACTGCGTACCATCCTCCTCTTGTCGATGTCTGCTTTGCGCCTTGGTCATTTCATTTCATGATTTTACACTCCTCTTATTTTAGACTTTTTTTCTCTCGCTCCATTTCGAGACTAATAATAAATTCATTCACCTCATTCTCTCCAGAACTCAATTTTGTGCAAAACAGTGTATATGTAAATTTTTTTTCTAAACTAAGTCCCCAAAGTTTTTCTCATTATTCTAGAGAAACATAGGTTATACGATCATGAGTTTTGTAATTTCTGTAATTCCTAGGGCGTTTGGAAATCTGCTGTTGTGATTCGTCGTGGGACGGTAGGTCTTCAAAGGAATGCTTTGCGCCTTGGTCATTTCATTTCATGATTTTACACTCCTCTTATTTTAGACTTTTTTTCTCTCGCTCCATTTCGAGACTAATAATAAATTAATTCACCTCATTCTCTCCAGAACTCAATTTTGTGCAAAACAGTGTATATGTAAATTTTTTTTCTAAACTAAGTCCCCAAAGTTTTTCTCATTATTCTAGAGAAACATAGGTTATACGATCATGAGTTTTGTAATTTCTGTAATTCCTAGGGCGTTTGGAAATCTGCTGTTGTGATTCGTCGTGGGACGGTAGGTCTTCAAAGGAATGTACATGCGACGTGAAGGCGGCAAGGAAAAAGGGAAAGAGAAGAATTCTCATGGTTACGTGAGAGCGAAGGACAGTAGGAAATATATAACAATCTTTAATCAACAAGTTGAAGTCTCTGTCCCATATTCATAATCAACATAAACCTCAACATTTTTGTATTAACAGTAGAAAGTAATAACACAGGAAATTAAAAATAACACTAGCACATCATCATTGATACCTTATATTGCTACAACGTAACTGAATATTCAAAACGAAAAAAACCTGCAAATTTATGAGACCTGGTAAAGTGTAGTAGTGCGTTCGTATTATACACAATATTGTAAGATACTAAGAAAATTTATTAATAAATCTAAAAGAAGCAAGAAATATATTAAATTTACAAATAATCTAGCAATATGACGCCAATATTTAACGATACTGAAAGAGAAACAGGAAAATCTGCCTTGTTAAATGGTAATATATTCAAGATGGTAATATATTTACTACGGAGAATAACGTCGCCGCAAATGAGAACACATGTGTGTGAGATATTTTTAATATCTAAATTTTTAAATAATAGTCTGGAGTTCGATTCAAGAAGTTCATAAAAAACTGAACTGCACTGTGAAGAAATGATACATATAAATGGCGCGTGAAGTTTAGCTTTCTGAAACGGACTGTAGTTATATAAAGAAACATAGCACTATGGAATTCAAAGTTCTTACTGGATTAATAATGGTTCCAACAAGATCCTAAAATTCGAGATCCTATAATTTGTAATGCCATGCCAGTAACATAGTACTCGTACAAAACCAATACCGCATAACTTCTGAGGCATACTTAAATATGTTATTCTTAAACATCTCTATAATTCTTCTCGTTTCACAATCCATGTTCGTCACAGAAATTTGCAAAACCTTTCGTGAAATTAGTTAGTGAAACTACCAACACTTACCTCTGGAACAATGAGGTGCGCAGCCAGTCGAAGGCGGATTTCCTGAATAGCAGTTACATTGAGACAGCAATTCAGACGACTAAGTAAAGTGCATAAGTGATATATCACCACATATGATTTATTTGTTGAATAGCATTTAAGATACTTCCCTGTTTTAATTGTGACAGCTGTTACAGAGCTTGCATGTCATTTACTCACATTTGCTCAGTAAGCATTGTAAACCAAGTTGGGTCGGTTTACAAGAAACAATGATCAAAAAATATCTCGAGTGCCGTAAAATACACAGTTTGATTTGCTTCCACCATAAAAATAATTAGCAACTTTGAGGACATACAATATTCTCTGCCTCGTGATGACTGGGTGTTGTGTGATGTCCTTAGGTTAGTTGGGTTTAAGTAGTTCTAAGTTCTAGGGGACTGATGACCATAGATGTTAAGTCCCATAGTGCTCAGAGCCATTTGAACCATTTGACATACAATACGGCAAGAAAACATATTTGGAACATTTTAATTCTACTGTATGACGCCCTGGAATTTAATATTCTGACTAACTTGTCAGTTCGAGAGCAAGTGTTCACTAGTCAAAAGAAGGTAGTTGTAATGTACAGTCCTCATGTTCACATTACAGGCGCATGTTAAAAACTCTAGATTTCCAGCTGTAGCTGTGTAGTACGTAAACTCTAAAATAAATGTTCATCAATACCTTCCAGTCCGCAGCTCGTGGTCGTGCGGTAGCGTTCTCGCTTCCCACGCCCGGGTTCCCGGGTTCGATTCCCGGCGGTGTCATGGATTTTCTCTGCCTCGTGATGACTGGGTGTTGAGTGCTGTCCTTAGGTTAGTTGGGTGTAAGTAGTTCTAAGTTCTAGGGGACTGATGACCATAGATGTTAAGTCCCATAGTGCTCAGAGCCAATACCTTCCAACTAGAGAGAAATTACAAAATAAACAGTGTACCCAAGGAATAGGCACAAGTGATGAATTCGCTCGCATTCTAAAAGTCTAGGTTTGACAATCTCGTGGAGACAACTTGATTTAAGTTTTACTAATCATGTGAGACACATCAGTTACGTAGCGGTATTTGTAAATGAGAAACAGCTTCAATCTTCTTGGAAACATATATCCGCTGGAATCAAGAAATGTTCATTTCCTTTGTAGATTATCAAACATCTCTTTACCTGTTTACTTTATTACTTCTACGCACAAAATCTTTAGTATTCTGAAGTCACATTTCTACAATAAAATCGTCTTCGTTTTGAATAAACTTCAACTCAAACTCAGTCTTCAAGTATTCGACAGGTAGCACTGCCCGTAACATCACGAATGGAACTATTGACTGCCAGGTTTAGAACGGTGTCCGTTTTACATAGTAGAAGCAGAAAAGTTGATCATTTTCTTAGGTGAGTCGAAATTACGCATGTGCAAGACAGTTGAGTCAAGCAATACTGAATAGCTCCGGTCTGCACGAAATCCTGTGACATCACAGAATGATAACGCCACGCTCGAAGTTGCCCTTCCTCCCAACCTATACCCATAAAGTCTACCTTTTGGTTTTTTTTATTTTTGTATGATGCCCAAAGCAGTCGTCGGTGCTTCTGAAGTGTGTACTCCTGATACCTTTTGACATAACTGCACCCTAATAGAAACTCAGCCTTTTATTTTATAAAAAAATTCGATAAATTGTGGTATAGACAAAATTCTCGTGTTCTAGAATTTACTGTATGCTGATTCTCCAGGCAATGACGTTCTATCTTTCTCTGACTCGGATGTTCTGTACAGCTTTCTGCGACAGTACGATTTGTTTGTTAATTTCACAGTGAATGCAGCGAACAATTGCTACTCTAAGACCTAGTTTGTCTCCAACATGTGATCAGAAGGCCGGCCGAAGTGGCCGCGCGGTTCTGGCGCTGCAGTCTGGAGCCGCGAGACCGCTACGGTCGCAGGTTCGAATCCTGCCTCGGGCATGGATGTGTGTGATGTCCTTAGGTTAGTTAGGTTTAACTAGTTCTAAGTTCTAGGGGACTAATGACCTCAGCAGTTGAGTCCCATAGTGCTCAGAGCCATTTGAACCATTTTTTGTGATCAGAAGGAGTTACGTTATTTGGCCGCGACAGAGAATAAGCCAAAACAGAATTTTAAAAAGACAAACTTCTTCGTTGTTATACATGTTATTGCAATTTTGTTATAAATGAATCCGTAATGATTCGATGTGAGGGCAACATATATTGCTGTCCATTACAATTGCAGCACCAGGAAGGACAGAAGATAGCGAAATTTTACTGACTAAAAGTATACAGTGTATTAGGGAGAAAACATGATTAAATTTCTTGGTAATTAAGGGGTGTATAGGAAGTAACATTTAACACACAGAGCTGCCATCTCTGGCAGCGACGATGGATCGAACCCGGCTTAGTATCGAGTCGAACAGAACTTGAATGACAGATGTGTTTACGTCATTCCATGTTGCTATATCTCTATGCCAGAGTTCATCAATCGTAGGTGCTGGCGAGTAGTTGTGTCGTGATGTCTTCAGTGAGTGTGATATCTGGAGAGCGTGCCGGCCTAGGTAAGAATCTAACACCTTCCGTATCAAGGCATGGCAGAACGGAAGGACAACATGCGGTTTTGAGTTGTCACGGAGACTTCGGAGATATGACATAGGCACCAACCTTAACATGTCAGAAGCGTAGCGCGTTACGTCCAAATTACCGGGCGGATATGATTAAAATGCAGCTATTCACAGAGATCCAGTGTGGGCTCTAATTACCGTATGACAGCCCAATTGGTAGATAGTCTAATGCGTTAACGCATTTACGCTGGAAACAAAATTAGTTCCAGTTTCGGCCAATAGAAGCAAGCCTGGCGCTTTGAAGTAAAGAAGACTTATTGAAATGTTTCCATATATAATACATTAGGAATGGAACGTGGGCAGAAGAGGTCAAACATGTGAGAAAGACATATTGTTGAATTTATTATTAACGACCACTTAAACAGCTTGTTTAATTTGAGCACCGGAGACGTCGACGAGATGCTGTAGAGCGCCAGATTTCCACCTGGTGACGAAAACTGGAATTTTTTTCCAGCGTAAATAAGTTCCTCATTAACGCATCAGTGAGTAACATCTACCAAGTTTCGCTACCATACGATAATTACAGCCCAAACCGGACCTTCGTGAGTAGCTGCACTTTAATTATAACCACCCTGTATATGCTGTGCGAGCTAGAGGTGATCACGATGTGTACCCAGTGACACCCCACACCATCATGCCATGTGTTGGTACTATGTGACGAACACGAATGTCATCTGGGAGCGTTCTTTATCCTCGGATCCTCCATACACGAGTACATCCATCGTGATGTTCGACGCAGACGACGTGGAGCACTCTTGCGGCTCAATCTACCGCTACGCCAAGGGAAGCCGCAATTATCAGCGCCACGTTGACAGTCCTTAGATGTCCAGACGTCATCGCACTGGCCTTGTGGAGACTTGTCTTGTTACAGACAAGTCCATTTCCTCGCTCAAGGTACGTGTCATGGCTGTACGATGCTGAGCGAACCGTACGTTTATCCTCTCATAGCGCCTCTGCGATACTTAATGGAGTTGAGCATGTTTCTCCTGAGGACATCAACTCCATACTCGCGGGACTATCGTAGGATTGTGACCAATGCGAGCAAAAAAATCGTGGAACGATAAACCACCGTCTCGGTAGGCCGCAGTCCTGCCGCTGTCGAATTCCAACACGTGTTGACAGATGTTTCTCATTCACACACGAGGCATACTATTACCTTCTCAAAGCAACCAAAATTCAATTTCTATTTGCACCGCGTAATCTTTCCTTGCATATAGAATTTAGATGACGTTGCTCCCACCTACTCCATATGGTTGAGCTGAAATACACTACTGGCCATTAAAATTGCTACACCAAGAATAAATGCAGATGATAAACGGGTATTCATTGAAAAAATATATTATACTAGCACTGACATGTGATTACATTTTCACGCAATTTGGATGCATAGATCCTGAGAAATCAGTACCCAGAACAACCACCTCTGGCCGTAATGACGGCCTTGAAACGCATGGACATTGAGTCAAACAGAGCTTGGACGGAGTGTACAGGTACAGCTGCCCATGCAGCTTCAACACGATACCACACTTCATCAAGAGTAGTGACTGGCGTATTGTGACGAGCCGGTTGCTCGGCCACCATTGACCAGACGTTTTCAGTTGGTGAGAGATCTGGAGAATGTGCTGGCCAGGGCAGCAGTCGAACATTTCCTGTATCCAGAAAGGTCCATGCAGGACCTGCAATATGCGGTCGTGCATTATCCTGCTGAAATGTAGGGTTTCGCAGGGACCGAATGAAGGGTAGAGCCACGGGTCGTAACACATCTGAAATGTAGCGTCCACTATTCAAAGTGCTGTCAATGTGAAGAAGAGGTGACCGAGACGTGTAACCAATGTAATCCCATACCATCACGCCGGGTGATACGCCACTATGGCGATGACAAATACACGCTTCCAATGTGCTTTCACCGCGATGTCACCAAACACGGATGCGACCATCATGATTTGCCATTCGTGGACCCAGGTTCGTCGTTGAGTACACCATCGCAGGCGCTCCTGCCTGTGATGCAGCGTCAAGGGTAACCGCAGCCATGGTCTCCGAGCTAATAGCCCATGCTGCTGCAAACGTCGTCGAACTGTTCGTGCAGATGGTTGTTTTCTTGCAAACGTCCCCATCTGTTGACTCAGGGATCGAGACGTGGCTGCACGATCCGTTACAGCCATGCGGATAAAATTCCTGTCATCTCGACTGCTAGTCATACGAGGCTGTTGGGATTCAGCACGGCGTTTCGTATTATCCTCCTGAACCCACCGATTCCATATTCTGCTAACAGTCATTGGATCTCGACCAACGCGAGCAGCAATGTCGCGATACGATAAACCGCAATCTCGATAGGCTACAATCCGACGTTTATCAAAGTCGGAAACGTGATGGTACGCATTTCTCCTCCTTACACGAGGCATCACAACAACGTATCACCAGGCAACGCCGGTCAACTGCTGTTTGTGTGTGAGAAGTCGGTTGGAAACTTTCCTCATGGCAGTACGTTGTAGGTGTCGCCACTGGCGCCAACCTTGTGTGAATGCTCTGAAAAGCTAATCATTCGCATATCACAGCATCTTCTTCCTGTCGGTTAAATTTCGCGTCTGTAGCACGTCATCTTCGTGGTGTAGCAATTTTAATGGCCAGTAGTGTACTAATCGTTTGCTTTTACAAGCATGTCGTAAATCTTTATATGGGTCCCCAGGACCTAGCGGGCACATCGGTACCGACTGACCACAGTGTCATCCTCCGTCAGTGGCGTCACTGAATGCAGTATGGATCACCCTGGATTCAGCACGCTTTTCTCCCCGCCGTTGTCAATTCTAATCATCTGGAGCCGCTACTAACCGGTCAACTAGCTCCTCAATTGTCATTATGAAGCTGAGCGAACCTTGTTCCAGCCATCTCACGAAGGAGAAACCCCTGGCAGTAAAGGAAATTGACCCCGGGTCCTCCGCATGGCAATCAGCCGCGCAACGACCACTTAGCTGCAGACCTGGACAATGCCAATTTGACGTTTGCTGCATCTTCGTTGTGTTATAACTTTACTGACCAGCTCTGTGTAACAGGAAGGAATGGGGAGCAGCCCTGTTACAACAAGAAAAAACGTTGAAATTCATAAGTAGTTACGGAGAATTCTCAGGCTTTCCGGCGGAATTGATCTGCTGCGCGCTCTCTGACTCACGTCTCTCGAGCATTAATATGGCGGGCGAAATAAAAGTGGCCCGCAATATATACACAAAACTGACACAGAATCGGTTCTTTTTAATAAGTGGAAAAATTTCCCAACACAGAAAATGCTGGTAACCGTAATTTCCATGTGTCAGTTGCTTGCTGTCACATTTCTGCGCATGTGCAGCTCTCGCGTGCTCTGTCCCGAGGAGTTTCGCTGTGTCATTACGTTTGAGTGAGTGAGAGGAGCTAACGTGTTTAGAGAACTGCTGAACGCAACACAAAATGCTGCTCACTATAAAAGAGCGCCTATTCATTGTCGAGTATTATGCGAAGCACAATTAGTAGAAAACGTGAGCTGAACAGTTTGCGCAATAGTTTAAGACTGCAAATGTTTTGGCAAACCTCCAGATAAGTCTACAGTACAAAACTCAGAGGAAAAATGACGCGAAACGGGCCCTGCAGGGAATAAAATTCGTAACTATCCGAATAGAGTATGCACAGTTTGAGAACTAGAGCACAGTTCTGTATCGACGTCAACGATTGCCATTTCCAACATCTTCTGTGAAGTTCTTTAAAAAGGGTCAATTCTGCGTCAGTTAATCGGAAATATTTTCCGGCCCAGTTTTATTTTGCCTCCCCTGTATAATTTCAGCCCACCATGGAAAGTTATCGACTCGGCTGCTTCGCCTGTATCAGGAGGACACTGCGTCGATTCCGGCAGTCCATTGTTTTACTTTTCTACGCTACGAGTTTTGCCGTGATCGTTTCCATTTGCATTTCCCAGATTTCTTGCGTAAGACGTACAGTAAAATATTTTTTCTGTTTTTGGCTGCTTTCATCATCAACAACTGGACAGATTTCCGAAGTTGCTGATTGCTTATTTATGCTAAAGAGATTATCAGATAGCAAGGAGAACGCGACATTGCAGTTTATAGCCATTTTCATTTCGGAACATCTGATTTCTGTGCCGTCTGTAACAGTTACTCCACTTTTCAAAGCTATCACTCTGGCATTCACCTTAATCTGTCTGAGGAAACCGCTGAAAACCTAAATCTTGAACCCTGGTGAGCAGGAGGGACTTTGAACGTGATTACGTTTCGTTACAGCTTTTACAAAATTAAAACTATAATAATTAAAAATGTAATTAAATAACACATTTAATTAACCCTTGTTGTCTTCTGTAGTAGTTCGAAAAACATATGGTACGTCCATTTTTTTAACTTTGTAACCGAGGATTACTTAATACTTTTTATCGCAAGCAAGTAATGCAAGATTAAGATTTAATACCCCACCGACGACCAGGTCATTTGAGACGGAGAATAAGTTCCGACGGGAAAAGGCTGGGTAAGAAACCAGGCGCATCCTTTTCAAAACTACCACCCTGGCATTCACCTAAATCTGTCTGAGGAAACCGCAGAATACCTGAACTTGAACCCTGGTGAGCAGGAGGAAATTTGAAATTCGCTCTTCCCGAATGCTAATTCAGTGCTTTCATTAATGCAACATTTCGCTGAGCTCATTACTACGTAGTCTTATTCGGTTTAGCAATAGATTTTGTTCCTTTTTGCTACGGTACTCTATTTCATCATGTATGTGGCAATCAAATGAAAACCGAACACCCTCCAACATTCAAAAGTAATCACCATACGCATTACGGCGTTCGTCCCACCGGGTGACGAGATGATCAATTCTTGTTTCGTAGAACGCGGTCGGCCGCTGACGGATCAACAACCGCACCCACTCTTGCACTTACTCGTCCGACTGAAAGCGACATCAGCGCTTGTCTTTCTTCAGGTCGTCAGAGATGTGGAAATCACATGAAGAAAGCTCCGGGCTGCACTGAGGATACTGCAGCGTTTCCCAATCAAACCTCTGAAGCGTAGCCTTCGCCTGATTGTCAGTGTGGGGGCGGGTGTTATCGTGCAACAGAATGATGCGGTGCGATAGAATTTCTGAGAGTTTTGGTTTTATGGCCCGTCGCAGTTTCTGCAAAGTGCCTTCAAAGCGCTGCGCATTTATTATAGTTCCACGTTCTGTGAACTCGACGAGCAGAGAGCCCTTACAGTCGCAGACAGTTGGCGAGGATGATTCGGAATATTTACACTACTGGCTTTGCGATTTGCCCTAGGACTGTCGGAATGCCATCGGACAGTATCATCCTGTTACACGATAACGTCCATACCCACACTGCTAATCAGACGAAGGCTACATTTCAGCGATTTGGATGAGAAAGACTACAGCAAACTCCGTACAGCCTGGGTCTTTCACCTTGTGATTTTCACATGAAGTGCAAGAGCAGGTGCGGTTGTGGTTCATCAGCGGCCGACCGCTTTCTATGAAACAGGAATTGATCGTCTCATCTCCCAGTGGGATGAATGTCGTACCGTCTGTGGTGATTACTTTTCAATGGAACCGTTCCATGGTCCCGTTCCGATGGCCGTTGGGTTTTCGTTTGACTGCCCCTCATACTTTGTATAGATACACCTTTTATCCGATCTTCCAGATTTTGCATGCCATCGTCGAAAATCCACAATAACATTCGAGAGATAATGCTGGTTCACATCTTAGCCATTTAAGTTCTGCGACAGCCGTTATCAAAGAGCGCCTGGGTTGCTATGCAACCTAGCTATACTCCAGAGCGTTGCACGTAGTCTGCAGATCGTATAGAAGGGGTACTTGCAGGCGTCAAGCTACTAGCTTAGCTCGCAGAGTTGGATAGTAGGAATGGGCAATATTTGACGGAGCTATTAAAACTGCTACTGAGTAGTACCTATTAAGAAAATAATACATTCCACGCTGGACCCTGATAAATTTTAACAGCGTGGGATTCACCATGAGAAAAGCGAGTTTTCAGTATTCATCTCGTTTTCTCGGTAACAAACAAAAAACTATTCAGTTATTCTTATAATATTTTTTTCTTGGTCTTTTAAGTTTCAGTAAATTGAACACCATTCGTGCCTTGATACAGAAATAGGTAGCCTTAGATTTCCGTCTCGCAACCTGTTAATTTGTTATTCGCGTGCCTGAACGTATTTGCTCACCGGAACGTTCCATCGCAGCCGTTCTGCGCTGTACCTGTGAATCATTAATAGATCCACCCGAGCTGGGTACTACGTGCCTACAAAGTCTTCAAGAGGCGGACTACCGAGCGCAAGTTGTTCCACTAAAAAGATAACACCGTTCCAAAGCGAAAGCGTTCCGCCTTTATAGCTGCAGGTGTGTTGTACGGGCTTGACAGTTGTACAGTACTTGCGTATCATGCGTATAAGATATAATACAGGGGAATTGTTCATCGAAATTTTCCACAGAAACTTAGAAAACATTGCTACAGTAATGCAAACTACTTCGCTGGTTTTTGAGTACTTCACAGACTAATGGAACCTATTAAATTATTAATAGGTTTATAGGACCTATTACCTGATTGAACGTATTACTCATAGTTAATTGTTTAGTTCATACCCAGAAGATAACTCAGATGATAAGTGAACTGCCTGTGGAAATTAAGTTTCCGCGTTCGAGTCCTGGTCCTTGTAAACACACTCCGCAGCAGAGTGGAGCATTCACTCTGGAAACGATCCCCTTGGCTTTCGCTAATCTGTTTATCTGCTATATCATTTTCTCCTGGAGCGCTATTCCAGAAAGGTAAACAATTGATTTTCTGTGACGTTTGGAAGGTAGGAGAGAGGTACTGGTTGAAGCGAAGCTGTGAGGCTGGTTCGTGAGTCATGCCTGCATAGTCCAGTCGATATGAAAACTGCCCAAGGAAGGGAAGTTTCTCAGTTTGAATAACGAGATAGCATCCAATTTAAGCCTACCAGTAAGTTTCAACAACTTTCTCTTCTAAATAAAAAAAATATTTTGTTGCTCTCTTCGTAGGTTGGGAGGAATGCCTACTGCTATGAAACAACAGAAATCAAGGCTAGCGGGGAATGAGTGTTTCTTTTTCTGCTGAATGTGAACTGATGGGATGTAGTTTGAACAAGATATTTCGCACTCTCTGTCAGTCACTTATATGTAAACTTTGGCGTAATAATGTAGATGTACAGAGTTGGCCCTCCGTTCTAGATTAATGACTAATATTTGGGGAAGAGGGACTCAATTCACCATGACATTAACGCTTTTGGTTTTCCCTGGACTCCATGATTCACTTTAGGCTGAATTAGTTCATGCCTGATTTCATGGTCTATCCTCTATCCTAGTTTATCTGACATGGTCGTTTATCTAAAAATCACCACAATTTTGACGAGATTATGAAGCTTTAACGCCTTCCCTCCTTTCGGAGGCATAAACATCTCAAACATACTAATGACACAAGTTAGTTTAAGCATGTACTATTTGTTCATTATTTTTTCTTTCGGAACAAATTTATGACACAAATTTGTAGGTTTTTCATATATGATTAGTACCAACTGCCGTTATCAGTTATAGAATTTTTGAAGGATAGATGGTTCGAGTGTATTAACCCTTGGACGTCGTGATTCCAGAACTTGGGTAGGTAAGGAAATCGTCAATTGCCTCGTCGAACGAACTATTTCGACCTTCACATCAAGTAGTTTATTGGAACTACATATGACCAGAAGAGAATGTGAACCTCAGTGCATTCAAATACGCTCCCAGAGGATAAATAACTGTATCGAATCGCTTGATGTCACACAAGTACAATCCTTCTGCTTCAATCATTATCGTAGGTACAATTCCATTTTGAACTACCGTTTCATCCCATGACGATGGGAGCAGCTTTATGTAAGGGGACAGATTCACAAAGGTTATAAATACAGTGTATTTTGAAAAGACTTACCTGTTATCACAAGGCTACATCTTCTACACGAATGAAGATAGAAATTTGGAGACTACAAAGTCTTTACTTTCAAAAGAACCTTCCGAATTTAAACGGATATATCTTCCTTTTACATACATGAACAGATAATCTTTTTTTTTTCGGTTTCGTTTAGGATATAAGTTTTCATTCACCTACCTGTCACAAATATTCAATGTGCTCTTCACCGAACGCACCATAAACATACACCCATAATTAAACTCGCCCCATACTTTTGTAAGCAAGTGTGGAGTTACTGTATTCACTGCTGTTGTGATGCGACGGCGCAGTTCACCTGAAGTTGATGGAACTGGAGGTACATTAATGGAATCTTCCACAAAACAGGTCTCCATGAGAACAGTCACTTGGAGAACAATAGTGCAATGCGAGATCAGTACGCCCCATACTTCCGATCCATTGTTGGAGCACCTCATTGTTAATCATTGCTGTTAAATGCATATTCTAGCACGGTAGTGCCTCGTCCTTTTTGGAAATGAAATTTTTGGCATGTTCTGGAAATTGTGGGAAGAATCAAAACTCGATCGTAACCACCTCGTGACTCCTGTAACCGAGCGAGCGAGCTGGCTGCATCAGGAATACCCCTACCAGTAACCACATGAATTGGAAAATTACAACTTAAAACTAATCTCCTCCCGAACAGGTCATTAAGGCCCAACGGCACCGACCGGCCGCCGTGTCATCCTCAGCCCATAGGCGTCACCGGATGCAAATATGGAGGGGCATGTGGTCAGCACATGGCTCTCCCGGCCGTATGTCAGTATCCGAGACCGGAGCCGCTACTTCTCAATCAAGTAGCTCCTCAGTTTGCCTCACATGGGCTGAGTGCACCCAGCTTGCGAACAGCGCTCAGAAATCGGCTGGTCACCCATCCAAGTGCTAGCCCTGTCCGACAGTGCTTAACTTCGGTGACCTAACGGGTACCGGCGTTAGCACTGCGGCAAGGCCGCTGGCGGAAATTTGTATCTGATGCCAACGTAATCTTTGAGTTTCGTAGCGTAAGTTAAAATTCACCTTAAACTTCCAGCTCCATTCATGTACAAGGTATAATCTTTAAAAATCGGATGAATCTGTTTGAGACGCCCTGCAATCCTTGGAACTCGGTCCGGACACGTCCCAGTCAAAATCTATAAACCAAAATCTCTTCCAGCTGCCAGTGACAAGCAGCGTCCCGCCTCACCTACTTTAGCGAATCAAGTAGTCTTGATGACACAAAGGAGTGTTTCAGTGAGGATTGTTGATTATTAAATTTTTCTACGAATACTGTTCACCACATAACAGCGACAGTAGTCGGGTTAATTAATTCATGCTTAAATTTAATTAAAACCTTTGCCATTTGCTTAGATATGTAGGTATTTCCACTACTGCTGCTGCAGCAGCATCATAAAAGCTACCTTGCGGTAGAGTAAAATATTTAGCTCTTGTATTATATTGGTGTTCAATAAGTAATGCAACACATTTGTACTCGCCAGTTTAGATTGAAATACTGCGGAATTTGCTGTGTGGTATCGTGTAATATTCACACATCAGCCCCTATAGTTTCATGAAGTTGTGGTAGACGACGGCGCTATACGTAGCCTTCGATATGAAAATGCAACGAAGCTGAGTTCCTTGCAGAGAGCTGTCTTTTTTCCAGAGCATCACATATATCCATAGGCACTTGCAGAATATCAATGGATCTTGACAGTGAAACAAAAGCACTGTGAGTTGTTGGGCGACGCGTCTTTCATAATTGCAAGAAGGTCGCGCAGAAATAACCGATATCCCGAGTGCCGCCCGGCCGCACACAGCTGTGAGACCTGCAATGTTGTAACGTGCGGGCACTCTCATTCTAGGTGATCGACGGGTCATAACAAAACACTTCGCTGCTCAACTGGACATCCCTGCTGGTAGTGCTGACACACTCGTCCGCCAGATGGGGCACTCAGAGGTGTATAGCCCTCAGGAAATTGAAGAAACGCCTTCAGTGTGTTCGTCGCCATAAAATTGCAAACAAACCTCTCCTTCTCTATGACGAGGCAAAGCCTCAGACAAGTCTGCGCTGCGAGAGACAGTCACAAAACTTCATTGGACTGTTCTTCCTCATCCACCTACAACCCAGATTTCGCACGTTCTGACTTCCATCTGTCTGTCCCAACGAAGGATGCATTCCGCGGGAAGCAGTTCGTGAATTATGGGCAGGTCACTGATGCAGCAAGACGTCTACCGGTAGAGTGGTACCATGTGGGCATACTGGCATTCCCAGGAAGGTGGTGCGAGGCGCCGGCCGAAGTGGCCGTGCGGTTAAAGGCGCTGCAGTCTGGAACCGCAAGACCGCTACGGTCGCAGGTTCGAATCCTGCCTCGGGCATGGATGTTTGTGATGTCCTTAGGTTAGTTAGGTTTAACTAGTTCTAAGTTCTAGGGGACTAATGACCTCAGCAGTTGAGTCCCATAGTGCTCAGAGCCATTTGAACCATTTTTTTTTTTTTTTTTTTTTTTTTTTTTGTGCGAGGCGGTCACATTGAATGGAGGTCATGTTGAAACATAAGGTTTTGTAGCCAAAAAAGTGGGCAATAATACGGTGTATTGGAATCCTGAATAAAATCACCTTGCTTACAGAAAAAAATTTATTGCGTTACTTACTGAAACACCCCTCCTAAATGATGCGTATCTGCATAGCGTTCGGGTTTTACATAATATGTATCTTTGAATATCTTCGCATATACCTGGACAGAACTGCCGAAATCAGTCAGTAAAAGTTACAACTTACAGGCTGTGTAAACCATTCTAGGTAAAAACTTCTCATAATGAATTTCTGGCTAGCGGTTCCTTGAAGGCAAGTGCCGTAAGAATTATCGCTGATTGGAATCGTTTATTCATTCAAAGTAACATTCGTAATATTGCGCAATACATGTGTTACACAAACTCTTAGCGGTTTTGAATATTTCCCCTCATGTTGTACCTGGGCACCCGTAGATTTATTTCGTGAAAAAGTTTGAGCTAAATCTTTGTTTTAGTATATTTCCCGGTGCATCCGTTGCTGTGGATGCTAGATGGAAAGAAACGAAGGAGAATAAATAACGTCGAGTGTGGCGTAAGCTTTGTGGCTGAAGCAGAAGTGAGAGCGGCAGACACGCAGGCTATAAACGCCAGACAGGAGACTGGAGGGAGAAAGGATTAGGGACTGCGATCAGCAGCCAGATTGCAACGATATGTGGCAGATACTATCTTCATTGCGCGAGCTAAGAGGCCACAAAATTAGTGCTGCTTCAGGTGCAAAGGCTTGTTCTTCGGAGGTACACACATCAAAAAAAGTTTTGCACCACCTCGGTTCAGAGAGTTCCGGAACCTGTACAGAAAATTGGAATCATTTCCGCGCTTTTTATTGCTCATGAAAACCACACATTGCATGTAGAACCCCATACAACGAGACCTTCATAAGTGGTGGTCCAGATTGCTGTACATACCAGTACCTCTAATACCCCAGTAGCACGTCCTCTTGCATTGATGCATGCCTGTATTCGTCGTGGCATACTATCCACAAGTTCATCAAGGCACTGTTGGTCCAGGTTGTCCCACTACTCAACGGCGATTCGGTGTACATCCCTCAGAGTGGTTGCTGTGTGACGTCGTCCATAAACAGCCCTTTTCAATCTATCCCAGGGATGTTCGATAGGGTCCGTGTCTGGAGAACATGCTGGCAACTCTAGTCGAGCAATGTCGTTATCCTGAAGGAAGTCATTCACAAGATGTGCACGACAGGGGCGCGAATTGTTGTCAATAAAAACGAATGCCTCGGCAATATGCTGCCGATATGTTTGCACTATCGGTCGGAGGATGGCATTCACGTATCGTTCAGCCGCTACGGCGCCTTCCATGACCACCAGCGGCGTACGTCGGCCCCACATAATGCCACAGTGAAACTCCACTATGCTGCATTCGCAGGACAGTGTGTCTAAGGCGTTCAGCCTGACCGGGTTGCCTCAAAACACGTATCCGACGATTGTCTGGTTAAAGCCATATGCAACACTCATCGATGAGGAGAACGTGATGCCAATCCTGAGCGGTCCGTTCGGCATATTGGTGGTCCCATCCGTACCGCGCTGCATGGTGTCATGGTTGCAAAGATGGACCTCGCCATGGACGTCGGGAGTGAAGTTGCGCGTCATGCAACCTATTGCACACAGTTTGAGCGGTAACACGACATCCTGTGGTTGCACGAAAAGCAGTAGTCAACATGGTGGCTTTGCTGCCAGGGTTCCCCCGAGCCATAATTCATAGGTAGATGTCATCCGCTGCAGTATTAGCCCTTGGGCGGCCTGAGCGAGGCATGTCAGCGACTGTTCCTGTCTCTCTGTATCTCCTCCATGTCCAGACAACTTCTCTTTGGTTCACTCCGAGACGCCTGGACTCTTCCCTTGTTGAGAGCCCTTCGTGGCACAAAGTAACAATGTGCACACGATGGAACCGCAGTATTGACCGTCTAGGCATGGTTGAACTACAGACAACACGAGCCGTGAACCCCGTCCTGATGGAATGATTGGAATTGACCGGCTGTCGGATTCCTCCGTGTAATAGGCGCTGCTCATGCATGGTTGTTTACATCTTTTGACGAGTTTAGTGACATCTCTCAACAGTCAAAGGGACTGTGTCTGTAATACAATATCCACAGTCAACGTCTATCTTCTGGTGTTCTCGGAACCGGGGTGGTGCAAAACTTTTTTTGATGTGTGTACGTTGGACCACAAGAAACAAATAATAATAACGACGAAATAACTAACTTGATTGAAAAACAGAAAATTTAAATTCATTGAGATTTTTAAATCGTGCTTGTGTTCCATTTTAAAAACAGTACACTGTCAGTACTATTTCTTCTGTACCACACGATCTTCTGCCGAAGAAGCACTCACAGACGGCAATGGACTTGGCTGACGCTGTCAGCGCTTAACCTCTACTGAATATTGTCTCTCTCGATATCTGTAGATACCTCTCCGTTAAGAGTGTGGCATTATGCTAGTTTGTTCTAAACCTTGGATTTCTTCTGTTAAATCAATACAGTAATCACTTATCGCTTACGATGCTCAGAGTAGCCCATATCCTACTGCAATCAAGAGATTCAATATGGCACAACAACAGAAACCATGGCTATTGACTTACTAATGTTTTTCCCCATAGTCGACCATATGTTTACTATTCAAATTTACGAAAATCAGCATACTTTGTCTCATACGCATTTATTAAAAATATGTAATTTTTTAATAGGAATTCTTTATAAATGCATCAATAATATTTTTGAAGTAATAAGGAGTGAAGGTAATACTGTTTCAGAAGTTTCTGTTGGTGTGGCATACCCGAAAAAATACATTCATGTGCAACGCCACTTGACATTTCTCACACTCATACCGTGTATCACTTTTCTTCTTCCTTACATTCCACAGTACACAATTTCTGGAGGGTGTTTTCTTGGGGGGACTGGGGACTGGGGTGGATAAACGTAACAAAACCTGAAAACAGTTGCTTATAACTCGCAAAATATCGAAAGAAATAGAGTGTCTTCGACACCACTAAATAGGTCGATTTCTCAGCTTTCCCATGGTATCTACTAACGGAGAAGAAGAAGAAACACTAAGAAGAAGCTATAACTGTTCGGCCCGTCTCACAGCCGGCAATGTAATAACGGACTTGAAACCTGCGACCGACTGTGAGCTGGCTGTATAAGCCAATTGGCTCTTTGGCATAGAAACCTGGACTGAATACAAGATAATGCTGTGTTGTAGTAAGAAACGTCTGGTAACTTTAGGTAAAGTCATCAATGATACACGTATCTATTAGTATAAGGATGATGCGTTGTCAAGATTTATGGAATCAAACTGACGCGTAATATTCGTCCTACGGACTTCAAATAGACAACATAGATATACTGAACTGATTGTGAGAAAGTGTAAAACACTATTGCGCAAAACTCTTTAAAGACTACTTATCAGATATTGCTTAAGTGCTGAGGATCCTTATGAGATCAATTAAAAGCGCGGAGGAATTCAGACAGCTGGTCTATGTAATCAGTTCGAACTTATTGTGAGAATCTACAAAAGAAATACCTGTTATATTACTTTGAACGAATATTTGTGAACTGCCTGCTCCGTACGTCTTACACGACCACACAAACAAGTTT
Organism: Schistocerca nitens; assembly: GCF_023898315.1. NCBI lineage: Eukaryota > Metazoa > Arthropoda > Insecta > Orthoptera > Acrididae > Schistocerca > Schistocerca nitens. The sequence continues at coordinate 717,747,665 of NC_064616.1, forward strand.
AGGCACTTTTTATTGCCTATGGAGGCATAGAACCAGTCAATTCAAACTATTTACATATGGAATATGAGATGTAAACACAGACAGATGTACAGATTATCCTCTAGCCTCAATTATATAAAGACTTAAATGATATTCATTCATTCACGTGTAGAGGTAGTGTTTAGTGAACCGGTATGGAGAATCTGAGAAGCCTACAATTTCCATGGAATAACTGCCTATTCATTATTATATTATTAGTAACTTTAGTAAGAAATACTTGTATTAACATTCCAGTTCTCGCCCTCCACTTCAAAAAGAGGTTGCAGTATCTTGTGTTTTCAGGAGCACACAAATAATGTGAAAACATATGGCAAGTTAAGATTTCCGTCAACAACATGCACATCTGGTTGTAGAGTAAATATGCTGAGGAGAAGGAAGACCTTCTCGTATACCGTAAAGGAGGAGAGAGATTGCGGGCATATTTCAGTGCAAAAACACCATACATTAAATACCCGGTTCGAAATAACCGATTTTGGAATCGTTAGCTCCTTGTCGGTTTTGATTTTTTTTTCAGTAAAATGCTTCCATTAGGCACTATCGCTACGCAAAATATGTGAAACAATTACAATTTAGTATGTTTTGTTATAAGATCAGAAAACAGGTCTCCCACCTCGCTGCGCCAACATTTGTGTGTCTTCACGACATCTCAGTGCGCACGAATTTTAAATCTTTCGCTCTGTACGATCTTTATCTCAGTGTTCTTCTTTAGCGATGAATATCAGGATATAACAAAATAAATCAATCCCAAGAATAGAATCACCTTCATCGTTATTGTCGGTGTCACTTGAAAACACTGCCGCCTTACGCTTCTCCACAGGTCTAATGATGTCACTGCCACTGGGGTCGTTCTCCGAACCATTTCTCAATGGGAACATCTGAATAATCGTCGTCATAAACATCCGAGTGTCTTCCAGATTCGTTCACTTCCTTCCGTTTTCTTAATAGGAGAAATCACAAGATGAAAATAGTAACTATTTGAAATAACAAAATACAATAAAAATGCTAAATAAGCAAAAAGTACATAAAGGCAATCAAGTTTGATACACTGACTACTGGTGCAAACACATAAAGAGACGAAGCAGTTGAAATATATCGCAGCAGACGGTATCGGCAGAGAGAGCGTATAAAACACGAGTTATCTCGAGATCCGTCCGTAACGGATGGCTCGCGAAACGCAGGTAAACTCAGGAACCGCCCGCAATGTGCTAACGAAAAAATACGAAGCCTTCATATAAATTACATAAACTGTTGTGTGGAGATTTATCTAAGCCAGGGCGATTAGAGACGGAGCCAGAAGGGGAAGTAAGTCGTTATTACTCCTGTTGAGGGAAACATCACAGCATTCACCTCAGGTGATTCAGGTAACAACATGAAATCTAAGTCAAAGTGGCGGACGGGTATTTGAAACCCTCTCCTTCTTAATGCAAGTTGACTACGTTAGCCGTGATTCACTTCAGCTACTATCGTTTAAATTTTAACACGAGAATAATATGGATTTTGAATGTTCCTTTCAGAGATGGTCATCTTCAAATGCGGCACTTATTTGTACCAAGGGACAAAAATTTTACTAAGACTCTTTTAATATAAAGCAGCGAGTAGAAGGAAACTGTCTTTTAATTCATTTGTCAAACTTCTGTGCAGATATTTCATATTCCATAGCGCATTTCAATATAAGCACAAATACCATTATTATTCAAAGACTTTTACACGCGTGGTAAGACCAACACTTCACCACTCAACTACAGCATTACAACAGTTAGATCACCAAGGTTGGCAGAAATTTGAAACAGACCACCGTCGACACGAAGTGTTCCGAATGGTGCCGACTTTTAACGATAAGTACTTGAGTGGATGACTATCGCTAGTCTATTGAGGGCTCATAATTTATGTAGGTTACCAATTAGTCCTAATAGTACAATCGGTATATATGCGGCCCTAGGTGCCACCCACAATGTCAGTATTGGCTCTTCAACAAAAATGTTTGACGATCACTGCTCCGGAGTCTCTAAATGTACAAACTGTTTTCAGATACAAACATGCTACAAAACACCTTACAGCGGCACGTGAAACCTACACAAAAAATTAGGGAAACCTGTAACACCACAGCTTCGTCGTACATTTCCACACATGACAGAATTACACATAAAACAAAGGTACGCGAGTATTTTGGAGATGCAGTAAAGGAGTTGAAGCAGGGACCTCCCTTAGAGCGAAGAAGCTGAGGGAGACTCGCTACCAGAGCAGGCACCGAGCCGTCGCCGACGCAGTATGGCTGCTGCATACGTAATGCACGTATCGCTGTCGCCTCTTTGGGGTCATCGGCTACCTTCCCATACCACTCTTTGCTTTACGGAAACGTTGCTGATTCCAGATATCACACATTAATTAGGTATTAATCAACTGTATATTCAATGTAATCTTTGGAACACAAACTAATAATAACAGCAGTGCTAAAAAAAAGGCCTGGTATTGATTAAACACCATTTAGTAGTATATACCTCTCACAACGATTTCTTTATATAGAAATGCAGCAGTCACATCCGTCCGTCCATACAAATTAACGTTACCCCTCACCTACACTTCTAACAATCGTATCTTAATTTACATTTCCATAAAAAAAAAATCGGCCGTTGGAAAATCTGCATCAACCTTAGTTTTTAGAGTTTGAGTGCGACGTTTTCGCGTAATTTTGAGACATCTACATCTACATCCATACTCCGCAAGCCACCTGACGGTGTGCGGCGGAGGGTATCTTGAGTACCTCTGTCGGTTCTCCCTTCTATTCCAGTCTCGTATTGTTCGTGGAAAGAAAGATTGTCTGTATGTCTTTGTGTGGGCTCTAATCTCTCTGATTTTATCCTCATGGTCTCTTCGCGAGTTATACGTAGGAGGGAGCAATATACTGCTTGACTCCTCGGTGAAGGTATGTTCTCGAAACTTCAACAAAAGCCCGTACCGAGCTACTGAGCGTCTCTCCTGCAGAGTCTTCCACTGGAGTTTATCATCTCCGTAATGCTTTCACGATTAATAAATGATCCTGTAACGAAGCGCAGCTGCTCTCCGTTGGATCTTCTCTATCTCTTCTATCAACCCTATCTGGTACGGATCCCACACTGCTGAGCAGTATTCAAGCAGTGGGGGAACAAGCGTACTGTAACCTACTTCCTTTGTTTTCGGATTGCATTTCCTTAGGATTCTTCCAATGAATCTCAGTCTGGCATCTGCTTTACCGACGATCAACTTTATATGATCATTCCATTTTAAATCACTCCTAATGCGTACTCCCAGATAATTTATGGAATTAACTGATTCCAGTTGCTGACCTGCTATATTGTAGCTAAATGATAAGGGATCTTTCTTTCTATGTATTCGCAGCACATTACACTTGTCTACATTGAGATTCAATTGCCATTCCCTGCACCATGCGTCAATTCGCTGCAGATCCTCCTGCATTTCAGTACAACTCTCCATTGTTTCAACCTCTCGATATACCACAGCATCATCCGCAAAAAGCCTCAGTGAACTTCCGATGTCATCCACAAGGTCATTTATATATATTGTGAATAGAAACGGTCCTACGACCCTCCCCTGCGGCACACCTGAAATCACTCTTACTTCGGAAGACTTCTCTCCATTGAGAGCTTTGATACTGATTGCCTTCAACAAAGGAAGTACTCCTGGTAGTCGTTTTCTCGCCAGTTCTCTATAGTGGAAGGTGAATGATGCAGCCAACGCATAGACAGTCGCCACTGCCTTTCATGGATGGAATGTCAGTCTCGAGTCCAGGTAGCGTGCAACGCGGCAGTGATTTTCGTGTGATGTTCATATTCGACTAAGATCACTACTTGAAGTGCAACAGAATATTACATCATGAAAGTGAGTGGAAGGGCGGTGATAATGATGATGATGATGACTGACGAATTTTTGCATTAACCCACTATCGTACCCTAGTATCTGAGATAATTATTCACATATACTGTAATGATACGGACGCAGCTGATGGTGGCGAAAGAAATTTTCGTTTCCGGTACTAATGCTTCACGGGAAGACAAATTAACTTTCCTGAATTGTCTCAGTGCCGTTCCTTGTATCAGATATGGCCTTGCAGATAGAATAGTTTCCTAATGGTATTCGAGAGGAATAGATTAAGTGTCGGCATTGAATGTTTGCTTCTCCCTGGAATATTAAAGGTAACAACGTAAATACAATACCACACTAAAAACACAGCAACGCTATACACATTCACTCTTAACTTAGTGAAAGGGCTTTGTCCAGACAGACGTGTGGGATTCTTGGTTATTTCCGAACGCACGTTGTCTGAGAATATAACCGACTGATTCTGATTCATCCACAAGAATATACTGACAAGATGTATCTGAGCTAATTTGGCACTCTACATCGAGTTACTGGAAATCTAAAAGTTCATGAAAGATGGAAAAAACACTAACAGGTGTTGTCACTATTCAAATTTATTGTAGTTGACTGTCCATTAGGAAACGACCACTCGGGGGTTCATTTATAGAGTCTACAACGCTAATCTGAAATTCTTGAAGCGTGTCTAATTGGCTCATTCACACCTTGTGTCAGATGCAATTGCTCGAGATCGTAAATGCCTGTTTCTCTTCCCAGTAGTGTGAACTCTATTGTACGTGTGTACGTGCTAAATAAAAGTCAGATATGTAGAACAATATAAGCATTTATCAACCTGCCCGTTCGGATAGCCGAGCGCACTGAAATTCACACCTATGAGCTGCAGCTGAGGTGCCAAATTCCTTGCTCAATTTTTCGCAGTGTAATCTATAGAAGATAAATTTTCAAATTTCAAGGTAGACCTATAACGCTGTTCAGTCTTGCTTTTAGCAACTAGTAGAGGCAACTGGGCCAGTCATCGAAATATTAAGCAGTGCACCGTAATCGACTATTCGGTTAAATATAATAAATTGTGTCTCGTTTTCGGGAAAGCAGGAGAACGATGAATTTAGAGGACACCACTTCCAGCTAAATCAAATATGCGAAACATTACTAGTACATCGAACAACAGAAATTTCATGTTCATTATTCATGCCAAAGCGATGAATCGTGCGTCAAGAGCAGCTCTGCAGAAACTGCAAACAACAAGATTGTTGTGCAAATCAGACATGTCGCCATAATAGTCCCACGTATGCAACAATCGTAAAATATGCCTCACCCTAGATTCTTGAGTCTCTAACTGCCTAGACGTGGATTAAATGCGCTACCGTCCTTCTAAAAGAAGTTTACACTATAGGGCTATTCCTGCACAGATTAAGAAAACTTTGTTTAGTTAGTTCTTGTTCTTTCATTAATAATTACAGCATCCCATTTATTGTAAATTAATGCTGAATTTCGGATGGAAATGCTATAGAGCAATGGCAGAGAAATACTATGAGTCAATCTAATTATAAATATATGACGTGACACCTACCCATTAGCCAAGAAACAATATTACAGCGCGTGGTTAGCAATTCAAGGAAACGCAAACGGCGACTGATATCTCACCGATATACCTTGACTCCCACTGAGATACGCGGAACCCGCCTCATTTCAATGCAGAAGCAAATAAAAAGCTGAATGCATCCAAATAACGCAACAAACAGCTAACACGAACAGTATGTGGGCAGCATAACCAAAACATCCAGATACGAGTACGAATACACAAGACCGAGCGAGAAATATGAACGTGAAAAGGCAAATACACAGCATCGTCTGTTGTGCAGTGTGTAACATTGACATAAGTTAGATGTAGCTGAATAGAGAAGCAGATAGAACTGGAAGAAACGAGGCTTCATGATATGCATACAAAGGTACAGGAGGTACCAGCAACGGTCAAAGCGTATTCAAACCAGTGAGCAAGTACAGAAAGGCTGCAGGCTATAAACTGATCAGGTACTCGGCTCTTAGTAGTAAGCCACGTGGCAGACCGAACAGTTTTCGTAGCCGAAGTAGCTAAAACGTGGTGAATTTTTTGTTTGGAACGCCAGTGATGTAAAGCTTTTTACCATCAATTTTTTTTAGTGATGAGTTTCAATTTCTGGCAAAGAGGTCATGTGCGAATGTCTGTATTCAAGTTTGAAACGTCTCAGGAGTGTTATGTGTACAGGATATTTAAACAAACTAGGGAATTTACAGTAGTTGTTCTATTTTGGTTTACTCGAATAAAAACCGGTTTCAACTTTACTGTCTTCATCAGATCTTAAAAACAACGACACAGAAGATGTGTAGTCGTAAACTAAAACGTGACAGAGTGTGATTTCTACAGTTTAGTTACATATCAGGTCACCAATTTACTCCAGAGGTCAAACGACCCCTAAACGACGTAAGTGATTTTCTTTGGGATCCTTCCGTCAGATATGGACCGTGTACTTGACTGTCTATAAGGTTACTGCAGAGTAGAGGGGTATTCAGTCTCTGAAGTTCATAGCAACGCAGTCTGATGCACTGACCGTTAAGACAGAGAGATCGAGGCAGAAGAATAACACAAGTGCTTGCAGCGATTAGATTTATCCGGAGAAAAACACGATGCAGATGTTGCAGGTGATCAAAGTGACGAGATCAACAATAATGCAGTAATTACGATTATGATTTAACTATTTCAGTTTGTTTAGTTGCCACTATGACGTTAACTCTTAAAGAAAAATGCCTAATCTAGCTTGCTAACTCTTTTCCGATGGTTCCACTGACGCTGGCTCAGCCTTGTATGTGGACGCTCACAACATATCGTACGACAGGCAAAATATCAACTGACGTTCAGAATGAACTGATAGAGTGTAACATACCTATATAACGCTGGTAACGTTCCAACTTGAGGTGGTTCACACTACAAGAGGAGGCTATTTCTACGTAGAAGTTACAAGTTTGTATTGTGAGACCCCTGCGTTATTTTCTAAGCGTTACGTGAAAAACTTTCTAAATCAAAGTTTGCATAAATATTTCTTTATTTACAACAACCGATTTCGACGGACTTTTGCAGTCATCTTCAGGTCTTCTAAATTTTTGCTGTAAAACGTATACATTTTGAGTTGGAACCTCGCGCCAAGTTGTCATGTTAGTGAATAAAATGTAGCGATCTTGGCTGTAGAAGGTTTTTACCAAGTAAAACAGATCGCTCCTTCTGGTTTTTCAACATGAGAAAATTCGATCTAGGCCTAGCAAGAAAGTTGATCAATTACAGTATTGGGAAACTTTCCGGATTAATATTTTACTTAGATATTACTCACATCAATTTTTCCTTCGCAAAAATTTACTAATGTTCCACTTTCTTTGATAAGTTAATGAATGGAGTAAAACTGAGCAAGACTCGTAATAGTCATTAGTTGATACACTATTAAGCTTTCGAAATTTTTAAAAGCTGTTGTGAATTATACCGTGTATCAACGTGTGACCTACAATAAGACTATCACTTGCAGCTTTTCAATAATGTAATACTGAGACTTTCACTTTTAAAAACTACTTTCCTGAATTTTCCCAGTAGCATTTGCAGCACGTACACGGAAAACACAGTCGAACTCTAGTGATATTCTTTTTGTAATAGTTTTAACTTATTCTGCAATTATTAATGATTTTTTCCGTAGCTTCACTATCACACACAGAAACTGACACCAATAAGACTATTATTAAGCGTCATCCTTGTTTCATCACACAAATACCCCGTAGAGGTTTTCCTAATTAGAGACGATGCACTTGCTAAGCTTGACAAAAACAGAGCAGTAAGTCGTCCATGATCTTGTTAAAGGAATCATTCCAGAATTTTCCTAACAGTATTTCGGGAGAAAAGCATGTGTTTGGCGGATTGGGATGGTGTAATGGGAGATAAGGTTCAAGGTCTCCAGATACATCTTCCTGAATTATCGTAATCATAGAATACTCTACCGTAATTGTATTCCCATAGTGAAGGATTTTTGTACAGAAATCTGTTCGAATATATGTAAAAACCTAAATTCATGCAATAAACGTCTATCTGATGACGGACACTAAAAGAAATTTACCAGCATCTTTTATCATTTTCAAAGTTTGTAATTGAGTTTTGTGTTGCATAATAAATGAATATGGTCCCAAAAACATTGATATATACATTCTCTCTCTTAGACTGCAGATGATATCAATATACTGGGGTCCTCCAATCGTTTAGAGAAAAATTTGTTTCTGAGAATTTATTTGCAAGCACTCTTTTTTTCTCGTTTCGTTCTTACATCTTACAGTACAGACGGAATTTAATTTCGAGCGCGTCAGATCCAGGTCAACGTCTGCCGTTAAACAAGCAGACAATTATTTACCGTAAGTCATGAGTAGTTGCAGAAATTCCTTTGCTTTAATGGACTCGTTGTGGCTGCATAAAAGGAACAAATTAAAGTTTTACTCTATGGCTTTCACAGTAAACTGGAACGACGGGCTTAGAGGAACGCAATAAACGTCAGGAAGCATGCAGCCAGTAGGAACATGTAAATCAGTCTACCAGACTCAAGAGAAAATGCGTGAAAAAGAATTATTCGCAGCATTTACCGAAACTCTGTTTTTGCTGTTTCTTTATGTTTATGTGAACTTAATGCTGTGTTTGTACTGAGCCATCCCGACAGATGTGTCTGGCGTCAAACCTTTTCGAATCTTGTCATGCTGATCTATGCCAGGACTGGTTTCCAGAAATCACTGTTGTCAAATGACAAGAGATTACACATATCCATGGCCGGTTAATACTTCCTTTGTTGCCAGAAGATCGCCAGGACAGATTCTTTAATGAAATTGTAGCATACGAATAGTAGACACTTTTATTTTTCGAGATAGTGAAGCTGGTATTTCTGTGGTTTTTTGTTTTTTTTTTCAAGTGGAACAATGTGATTTCAATGAGATTCGAGAGCTCTTGAAAACAGAGGTGTAGTGAAGCAGCGCTTGTCAGTGCTCTAATGTTCATCACTTAAAAAAAAAGATATTGCTTTCCCAGTAGCATTATTTGTCATACGTTTCCAAACACCGAATTTGACGTGCACTGGGAAATGTTTTGTAGCGTACCGCCTTCTTTGTTAAAATATAATGACTGTGTAAGTAGGCTGTTTATGTTTTCTTATTGGTAACGCCACGTAGCGCTCTGTATGCAAATCACTGGCTGTGCTGTGTGCAGTCTGTGGCTGCTTTGCATTGTTGTAATACTCGCCATTGTAGCGTTGGGCAGTTGGCTGTTAACAGCGCGTAGCGTTGCGCAGTTGGAGGTGAGCCGCCAGCAATGGTGGATGTGGGGAGAGAGATGGCGGAGTTGTGAAATTTGTAAGACTGGATGTCATGAACTGCTATATACATTATGACTTTTGAACACTATTAAGGTAAATACATTGTTTGTTCTCTATCAAAATCTTTCATTTGCTAACTATGCCAATCAGTAGTTAGTGCCTTCCGTAGTTTGAATCTTTTATTTAGCTGGCAGTAGTGGCGCTCGCTGTATTGCAGTAGTTCGAGTAACGAAGATTTTTGTGAGGTAAGTGATTTGTGAAAGGTATAGGTTAATGTTAGTCAGGGCCATTCTTTTGTAGGGATTTTTGAAAGTCAGATTGCGTTGCGCTAAAAATATTGTGTGTCAGTTTAAGCACAGTCTTAATTAATTTTTCTAAGGGGACGTTTCATATGTCGACCCTTAGCCGAGGACACCTCACTGGAATCTTCTGATTTTTTCTTGTAGTTTGTGTAATTAGTGTAGATCTTGTTTATTGCTAGCGCGTAATTGTAGAGAGTATCTCCTTTGTAGTTGCAGTCTTTCATTGTTGTACAGTAAAACAGGTGTGGCACGCATGTAAATTTGCACCAATTATTTCGCAGCTGCGCTTGCAATTAACTAGATATTATTTTCAATGCTATGTTAATGTGTTTTCTTATTTTGCTCTTCAAATTGTGCTTTTCTGTGTTGTCGTGTGAAATATTGTGACAATAATGGCGTGTGAAAAACGTAACACAAGGCTCCAAAGTAAACTGAGAAATAATAGTGACGACGAGCGTAGCTTACCAGCACCACTGTGTAATGAATTAACAGACATTCAAAGTAGTAATTTGGTAACTGTGCATAGAGAAATGGAGCAGGCGTCAAATAATGGTGTAGACAGTGAAACAGGTAGTGAACAGGGAAGCATTATCGATCGATCGGTCGGCAACAGCTCGCCTCAGGAATCGGGAATGACAGAACACAATATTGCAAATACTGTAGACTCAGGTTTTGGATTCTCACCGTTTTCTCAAATGAGTCAAGACACATTTTCCGCTTGTCAAAATGTGAATGTTGCCGGTGCAAATTCACTGCCAAAAAGCATAGAGGAACAGATTCCAGACACAAATACATTATTATTGCAATTAATGCAACAAATGAAACAAAATCAGAGGCAAACACAGCAACAGTTAGACACAATGGAACAAAATCTTCAAAAGTTAGACACGATGGAAGAAAATCTTCGAGAGTTAGATACCACACTTGAACAAACACGTGAAGGTTTAACTGCTGAGTTACTTAAAATCGAATCGAAATGTCAAAAAGTCTGTAATGACGTAAAAACACAAATTTGTGAGCATTTCCAACCTATTTTTTCGCGTCATGAAAATGCATTACAGAATCACGAAGCAGCCATAAAAGAACTGCAAACTATTGTTCATGAAAATCACGACACCTTGCAAGCTAAAATTGACTCAGTTGCATCTATCGATTCGGTTACGCAACTTGCAAAAACTCAGGAAAACTTAAAGGACACAGTAGATACGATTTCAACACAAATGGACACTCTGAAACTTGGTTCAGAAAAACACACAGAGGAAATGATTTCACTATCGGATAAAGTAGCCGAACTTTCAGATCAGTTCACTAACTTATCTACAAGGGTAGATGATGATCTGAATGACACAAGACCTGTAGCCTTCACGGACACTGAAGAGTATGAACAAATTAGAAAATTCATACATAATCAAAATCAAATCAATACACAGTACAAAAGAGAAATCCGGGAAGTACAAGATCAGTTGGCACAAGTAATACAAGAATTACATATTTCAGAGGACACTCGCGCTCCAGTACGGGAAGAGCGACATAGAAATACGGAACAACCACAAAATAATAACACAAGACACTTCGGAAATTATGAAAGAAATTGGCAAGGTGCACCGATTTTTGAAATGGAACCGCCGAAATGAAGTAACAATGAGCGATGTGCGACTCGCCGACACGATGATATTGACTATAAGCTGTTCATTACTACACGTAAATTCAAAACATTAAAGAATTCTGGCAACGACATTCATCCACGAGCATGGCTTCATCAATTCTCTCATTGTTTTCCTCCCAACTGGTCATTGCAGCACAGATTAGAATTTATGTGTGGCTACTTAAAGAATAAACCAGTTGTAAGAATGCGATCGGTCATTCACGATTGTCACAGTGAAGGAGAATTTTATCATGCCTTCCTCTCAGCATATTGGTCTCAAGCTACACAAGACCGAGTAGAACATAGCATCATAATGATGAAACATTTCGAACAATCTGAATTCTTCAGTCTTGTGAAATATTTTGAAGACATGTTGCACAAGAATCAGTACCTGTCAAACCCATACAGCCGCTCAGAACTCATCCGCATTTGCTTAATCAAATTACCTGAACATTTACGACATATTATTTTGGCAGGACGTTGCAAAGACGACATTGAAGCTTTTCAGGGACTCTTATAAGAATAAGAAATTGACACTGACAATCGCGGAACGCGAAAACAGGAACACAACAATAACAGGTCACATCCGTCGCAATTCCGCGATGAAAGAAATAATAACTGGACACGTCAAGGCTATTCTCATAACACAAATCGTGACCAAAACAGACACCACCCTTATGACAACCGTTGGCAGAATAATAAGTACAGAGAAAGAATGAATATGACAGAGATAACCATAGAAACAGACAATATGGGAACCAAAATAATTATTATCAAGGGAGACAGAATAACTTTAGACGCAATGGTCCAGCGTGCAGTTACGATTCCGGGAGAAGTTCTCCACCACGTGACCGACAAGAAAGTAACTATGGAATCTACCGACATGACGACAGACGATATGATCGTAACGACAGACCTGAATTGCATCAGAACTGGCGAGCTTCAAACAGGGCAGGGCCTTCTCGTCAAGATGAATTTGTAGAAGTAGGTCTCCTAAACCCAATAACGACGCACGCCAACAAAGAAACAGACAATGACCCGCACCGCAGGCAGCTACGTGCGCCGGCTAGCTCAGAGAAAAATAACATAGACGCTAACCTTGAGAAAAATTCCAGTATTCTTTACTGACGTATACCGCTTGACAATTGCATTCAAGTCCAAACTCTGAGTACTATGAAGAGTACAGGATTTCACCACATTTCACATATAAAACCGCTTATTGAAAGATAATCTGCTTTTTAACTTTGTCTTTGCCATAAAACTTTTCACTTCACATTTCTAGTATGCATTGTCAGCCATAGAAACTGTTACCATGCAACAATGTTTGAAGTTAAATATCCAATCAAGAACCAAGAGAACTTATTTAAACAGAAATTACGAATGCATTGTTATAGTGAACAGACGTCACAGTGTTATTGTGTGTGTACATTCTTGCTTGTTAGTTACACGATTACGTAACGACTATAAGGCTTACATACTTAGAACATATACTGGTACTGCTAATGAGATTTTAATGCAACATTTTGGTTTACTTGAAAATACATTCTGGATTTAAAGTACTTTCAGTGAGATACCAGATGACATAGTGGTTAGTTTATGTGACAGCTACACGATTTTTCATGACGCTACTAATGAGTGACAATTTATAATGTTGCTTTTGCAGTGTTTCTGTTTTATATCTGCACAGTTTTTCTGTATTATTCTGGGAAGTAAAACATGTTTTAGTAGTGACTTTTGTGGTATAGCTACAATGAGACTGCCTTTTCTGCAGCACAACAATACGTTACAGCACAGTACTTTCTTCATCACGGCAGTAAGCATAATAATTAAGATGTCTATACGCAAAGCATTTCACTTTTGTTTATCATGAGGTAAGTACATTGGCTTCTGCAGAACTTAGCTTTCGGAGGACAATAACTACGACACTTCCACAGAGATTACCTTACAGCAAGATGCACATTTAGCGCTACAGGACACGTATTTGAGTGATTAATTTTGTACTTAAAACATTTATTTTTAAAGATATTTGAAGTACAATGATACAAAGGTTTTCCGTGATACATTTCATTCCATTGCTGTAATCTGTAACACCTGAGGGTATAATTACATTAATCCTCAGGGGGGTACACGCCTACTTTGTGTACCGTGTGTTTGGCAAGCACAAGGAGCCCTAGCTAATATGGTATTTGATTATACAACTTTACACATCGGTATCATATTTCTGTAACAGAAGTACACAGCTATCTGATTATTTAACAGAGAAATAAACATTTTTTTTACTACGTCAGTGACAGACGTTTACGCAATTACACAGTTGGATAACTACACACTTACGAAATTGTATTTTGTCTGTACTTTGTGAACTCTTCATATTTGTTCAGAACCGTTGTGATACTATGAGAGCTTAGAATTATGTATTTGGTAAGGGATCATGATTTTTGAAGTACGTTTGAGGTAGATGACTTTATTGAAGGTCTTGAAATTATTGAAAGAAGCTGCGACGATTCTGAGATGTGATTGATCTGTTATGATGTTATTATTGCGATGACGATGTGTATTATGCTGTTGAGGTACGTTTATGATCAATAAGCTGAGAATTGTACTTTAAAGAGTTATGAAATGTGTGTACATGCGTGAATGTGTCACAATGCCGCCGAAAATTTTTTGGACTCTGTTATATTGATAGGATTTTGTTTCTACACATTTTTAACGCAAATTCTCGACCTGTGAAATTTTTATAGGAGACTGTTACTGCTGTCGTAAATATTTCGGTAAGAAAGTTAAGTGACCACCTTCACGTAATGCGTCGTGGGCACCCAGCTGCGTGACAATCGCCTGGAAAAAAGCCATTAGTGTGTGCCTTTCAGAGGCACAGGTGGAGAAAAAAAAAGAGAGGCCATTATCCTCGCTATTGACATTTATTTGTAGAAAGCATTACAAATACGACACGCTCAGACTTGAAAACATATGATTACACTGTGGAGCTCTTAATTTATGATATTTACTAAAATGCCTAATGAAATGATGAGAAACATTTTACATCTATTGTCTTTCTAGTTGAGAGATTGCTCATTTTGTTTAATATCTGGTTTCCAGCTGTGTTGCAGCATTGGTTTTATAAAATAAAATTAAATGCATTTGCTAATGTGAACGCTTTCTGTCAACAGATCTATTAAATAATTACTTTATGATCCACATTCTTCGAAAAAGGAGCTCTTGGAATGGAAAGAACAATAAGAAGGGACTAATAACAGTAACTGCATATATAATTTTCTTTTCAAGTACTTGGTAATTTTTTGTAGAATTAGTTTTTGTGGTGCACCACTTTAATGACATAGATATTAAGATGTGAACAGACATTTCCCTTATCTGCGTTGTTGTCTTTAGTGTACTATTTTTTCTGCTTGAGCTTTGTCATGTTTAGGTACAAGTTATTGCATTTGCTGCTGCTGTTTGCCAGGCATAGTGCTACTAAATTTCACTTTGTATTACTCTGTTAAGCCAGTTTTACTACTGATTTATTTTTCTTGTTGCTGCCCATTGGCTCATATTAGTTGTAATGTTGCATTTGCTTGGTAATTTAGATTTACTGTAGCTAGCTTTGCCAATTTCCATTTTTTTGTCATTGCTGTTTGTGTTAATTGTTTTGTGCTGCTGCATTGCCTCGTCCCTTAGTATATATATCTGAGCTCAGTAGATTTAAGTTAGCTTAAGATGGGGTAGGCCATATAAGAGAACAAGTTGTGATGAATTGGAAGAAATGCATTGAGAAGCTATAAGAAAATGGTTTGGCCAAAAAAGTATTTTGAAAGAGGATGTGAACCAAAAAAGTAGGGTTTAGGGACAACAGGCTTAGGTAGGATTTTCTTGGAAGTAAATGATGAGGTAAGATAATGGAAAATAAATAATGAGGTAAGGAATGTGTGAACATATAAATACAGAAAGCATGCTTGGATAGAATTTTTTTGGTGGAAACAAATGTTGAAATAAGAGGAAAGATCTATGGAATGAAGTTTTGGGTTGAACTGCAGTACCAAATGTTACACTGAAAACGAACCCTGTCCTTTCCATTGTGTTATCCCCCTATGTGTTTGTGTACTCTTGTATATTTGTGTTTTTCCTGTCTTTATGTGTTTAGCTAATAAGAGTTATGTTGTAGAATTTTTCTAATAATATGTTATTTACTTTGTAAAGATGTTTAGATATTATTTATTCTGTTTTGTTTTAATGCTCATGTGTGAAGTTGATGTTTCAAAAGTTATTCTGATCTTTTATGTATGTACTTATATCATAATTCCAGTAACACCGATGTATCTGCTTATTTCTATTCTTTTGTAAAGTCTGTGTTACTACAAATGTTATCTGTACTGTTATGTTCTTTAATGATGTATTTTGTACCTTTGTTATTGTATTCTTATGTTATAAAATTGTAATTGACACCAGTTTACCAAATTAAGTAACTTGTAAGTTACATTTCACTGCACACGTTTCTGTTGGTCATACTATATGCACAATATGTGAGAAGTTGGGACTGTTAGTGTTTGCACGTGTGTTAATAATTCAGCAAGGGACTGGATAACAGCATTGCTGGTTCTAAGGACATTACAAAAAAAATTTTTGTGAGTGCACAAGTGGTGGTTCATGGACTTGCTATATTGTCCACAAGACTCTTCGATGGTGATTGTGCACCTGCACAGTAGCAACAGATGGCTGCTCGTCGTCTCTACAAGGACTGAAGTGGGTCTACACCTTTGATGACTCAGCAATACCATTATTTCTACAAGGACTGCACTGGGTCTGCACCTCTGGTGGCCCACCAATACCGTAATCTCTAACAAGACTACTGTCGTCTACTCTGTGATGACCTACCTACCAATATTCTTCGAAACTTCGACTGACTCTGCTGTGGGTTGCTCTGTTGTGGCCCATTACCTGTCTGCATGTCTAGAGTCAGCACTGTCTTTCCGTTGGAAGGACAACACTACTACTTCAAGACTGCATGGAAATCCACTACTTCCGTGTGCATTTTCTAGTACTGCTCAGACTTTGAGAAAAAAACTGCAATTTTACTGTGATGACTGATCAGGACTGTCTTTATGGCCTGTGAGAAAATTTTAGCTTTTGACCAACATTGTATCAATAAGTGTGTGCATTTGATTTCTTTGTTATTGTAATTATGAAAAATTTTTTCAAATCTGTATTGGCCACTGCCCAAAACAATTTGTAAAATTTTTTGTGGGGAGCATGGGGGCTATGTAAGTAGGCTGTTTATGTTTTCTTATTGGTAACGCCACGTAGCGCTCTGTATGCAAATCACTGGCTGTGCTGTGTGCAGTCTGTGGCTGCTTTGCATTGTTGTAATACTCGCCACTGTAGCGTTGGGCAGTTGGCTGTTAA
This sequence comes from Schistocerca nitens, assembly GCF_023898315.1. Classification (NCBI taxonomy): domain Eukaryota; kingdom Metazoa; phylum Arthropoda; class Insecta; order Orthoptera; family Acrididae; genus Schistocerca; species Schistocerca nitens. Next base: position 717,764,284 of record NC_064616.1, read on the forward strand.
CAGCGCGTAGCGTTGCGCAGTTGGAGGTCAGCCGCCAGCAGTGGTGGATGTGGGGAGAGAGATGGCGGAGTTGTGAAATTTGTAAGACTGGATGTCATGAACTGCTATATACATTATGACTTTTGAACACTATTGAGGTAAATACATTGTTTGTTCTCTATCAAAATCTTTCATTTGCTAACTATGCCAATCAGTAGTTAGTGCCTTCCGTAGTTTGAATCTTTTATTTAGCTGGCAGTAGTGGCGCTCGCTGTATTGCAGTAGTTCGAGTAACGAAGATTTTTGTGAGGTAAGTGATTTGTGAAAGGTATAGGTTAATGTTAGTCAGGGCCATTCTTTTGTAGGGATTTTTGAAAGTCAGATTGCGTTGCGCTAAAAAATATTGTGTGTCAGTTTAAGCACAGTCTTAATTAATTTTTCTAAGGGGACGTTTCATAACTGAACCGACAAAATGGTATATTTGTATTAGCAGAAACTGCTCGCAAGTGAACTTACATTTACTTACCAAATTCTTGGTGAGCTTAGGATCACTGTCTAATTCAACGCTGGAGATTTCTTTTTGTTCCAAACAAAATTTTCTGTTAGTATTCCCGTATATAATTTTCATAAACCTTGCAAATAGACGGCCACAGTGGCCGAGCGCTTCTGGGCGCTTCAGTCTGGAACCGCAGGACCGCTACGGTCGCAGGAATCCTGCCTCGGGCATGGATGTGTGATGTCCCTAGGTAGTTAGATTTAAATAGTTCCAAGTTATAGGGGCTGATGACCACAGATGTTAAGTCCAATAGTGCTCAGAGCCATTTGAACCATTTTAACCTTGCAAATACACTCCTGGAAATTGAAATAAGAACACCGTGAATTCATTGTCCCAGGAAGGGGAAACTTTATTGACACATTCCTGGGGTCAGATACATCACATGATCACACTGACAGAACCACAGGCACATAGACACAGGCAACAGAGCATGCACAATGTCAGCACTAGTACAGTGTATATCCACCTTTCGCAGCAATGCAGGCTGCTATTCTCCCATGGAGACGATCGTAGAGATGCTGGATGTAGTCCTGTGGAACGGCTTGCCATGCCATTTCCACCTGGCGCCTCAGTTGGACCAGCGTTCGTGCTGGACGTGCAGACCGCGTGAGACGACGCTTCATCCAGTCCCACACATGCTCAATGCGGGACAGATCCGGAGATCTTGCTGGCCAGGGTAGTTGACTTAGACCTTCTAGAGCACGTTGGGTGGCACGGGATACATGCGGACGTGCATTGTCCTGTTGGAACAGCAAGTTCCCTTGCCGGTCTAGGAATGGTAGAACGATGGGTTCGATGAAGGTTTGGATGTACCGTGCACTATTCAGTGTCCCCTCGACGATCACCAGTGGTGTACGGCCAGTGTAGGAGATCGCTCCCCACACCATGATGCCGGGTGTTGGCCCTGTGTGCCTCGGTCGTATGCAGTCCTGATTGTGGCGCTCACCTGCACAGCGCCAAACACGCATACGACCATCATTGGCACCAAGGCAGAAGCGACTCTCATCGCTGAAGACGACACGTCTCCATTCGTCCCTCCATTCACGCCTGTCGCGACACCACTGGAGGCGGGCTGCACGATGTTGGGGCGTGAGCGGAAGACGGCCTAACGGTGTGCGGGACCGTAGCCCAGCTTCATGGAGACGGTTGCGAATGGTCCTCGCCGATACCCCAGGAGCAACAGTGTCCCTAATTTGCTGGGAAGTGGCGGTGCGGTCCCCTACGGCACTGCGTAGGATCCTATGGTCTTGGCGTGCATCCGTGCGTCGCTGCGGTCCGGTCCCAGGTCGACGGGCACGTGCACCTTCCGCCGACCACTGGCGACAACATCGATGTACTGTGGAGACCTCACGCCCCACGTGTTGAGCAATTCGGCGGTACGTCCACCCGGCCTCCCGCATGCCCACTATACGCCCTCGCTCAAAGTCCGTCAACTGCACATACGGTTCACGTCCACGCTGTCGCGGCATGCTACCAGTGTTAAAGACTGCGATGGAGCTCCGTATGCCACGGCAAACTGGCTGACACTGACGGCGGCGGTGCACAAATGCTGCGCAGCTAGCGCCATTCGACGGCCAACACCGCGGTTCCTGGTGTGTCCGCTGTGCCGTGCGTGTGATCATTGCTTGTACAGCCCTCTCGCAGTGTCCGGAGCAAGTATGGTGGGTCTGACACACCGGTGTCAATGTGTTCTTTTTTCCATTTCCAGGAGTGTAATATGTCTCGTTATTCGCAAATATATATACAGGGTGAGTCACCTAACACCGCTGGATATATTTCGTAAACCACATCAAATACTGACGAACCGATTCCACAGACCGAACGTGAGGAGAGGGGCTGGTGTAATTATTTAATACAAACCATACAAAAATGCACGGAAGTATGTCTTTTAACACAAACCTACGTTTTTTTAAATGGAACCACGTTAGTTTTGTTAGCACATCGGAACATATAAACAAATACGTAATCAGTGCCTTTTGTTGCATTGTAAACTGTTAATTACATCCGGAGATACTGTAACCTAAATTTGACGCTTGAGTACCACTCCTCCGCTGTTCGATCGTGTGTATCGGAGAGCACCGAATTACGTAGGGATCCAAAGGGAACGGTGATGGACCTTAGGTACAGAACAGATTGGAACAGCACATTACGTCCACACGCTAACACCTTTTTATTGGTCTTTTTCACTGACGCACATGTACATTACCATGAGGGGTGAGGTACACGTACACAGGTGATTTCCGTTTTCAATTACGGAGTGGAATAGAGTGTGTCCCGACATGTCAGGCCAATAGATGTTCAATGTGGTGGCCATCATTTGCTGCACACAATTGCAATCTCTGGCGTAATGAATGTCGTACACGCCGCAGTACATCTGGTGTAATGTCGCCGCAGGCTGCCACAATACGTTGTTTCATATCCTCTGGGTTGTAGGCACATCACGGTACACATTCTCCTTTAACGTACCCCACAGAAAGAAGTCCAGAGGTGTAAGATCAGGAGAACGGACTGGTCAATTTGTGCGTCCTCCACGTCGTATGAAACGCCTGTCGAACATCCTGTCAAGGTTCAGCCTAGTGTTAATTGCGGAATGTGAAGGTGCACCATCATGATGATACCACATACGTCGACGCGTTTCCAGTGGGACATTTTCGAGCAACGTTGGCAGATCATTCTGTAGAAACGTGATGTATGTTGCAGTGCTCTCCGATGCACACGATCGAACAGCGGAGGAGTGGTACTCAAGCGTCAACTTTATGTTACAATATCTCCCGATGTAATTAACATTTTACAATGCAACAAACGGCACTGATTACGTATTTGTTTATATGTTCAGATGTGCTAACAAAACTAACGTGGTTCCATTTAAAAAAACGTAGGTTTGTGTTAAAAAACATACTTCCGTGCATTTTTGTATGGTTTGTATTAAACAATTACACTAGCCCCTCTCCTCACTTTCGGTCTGTGGAATCGGTTCGTCAGTATTTGATGTGGCTTACGAAATATATCCAGCGGTAACGTTAGGTGACTCACCAGGGATATGACAGGAACGATTATTCGAAGGAACAAAAATCCAGTAAACATGGGATCTAAAATGCATACCTGTGAGCACTTCTGCATCTTCGCTAATGTGAGACACATCCCTTCTACTAACTCTTCTACTAAACAAGTGATCAAAATGCATACCTTAAGAGCTATGAACACTTCTGTATCTTCGCTAATGTGAGACACAACTTTTCTACTAACTTTTCTACTAAACAAGTGATCATAGCTCTTATGGTAGGCATTTTAGAGCCTGTACTTTTTTTCTTTTCTAGGTCCATACTACCACATCTGAAAACATGGCAACCAAAGAGCTTACAGTAGATGACATTTGTTTCCCAGTACCGAACATGAAGAACTGCTCATAGGTCTTAAGGAATGTATTTTAGAGCCCATGTTTACTAGACTCTTTTTGCTTCGAATGAACGCTCTTGTCATATCCCTGAATATTGACCATTCTTTCTGGGACATCCTGTATATGTATATATCCATATAACACTAAAGTCAACATAGTTAGCTTGTGCTTGTACTTATTATGTACCAAATATAGTTACAAATTAATATCCAAACATCAGTCGCCTCCTCTGTTGCTGCAAGGAAGTCGGTGAAGGGTTTCTTTTATGGTCAATTTTGACATTCTTTCTCTGTGTGTCAGGTTATTTGCTTTTCTTTTCCGCAGCCACATTTTGGAGATAATATTTTTTACAGTTTCTGGAGGGCGTCAGCATTTCTACCATGGTCATTACGTATACGGTTTAATGTCATCCACATTTAGCGTGTGTCCCTACGACATATTTCAAACTCTCTTCGTCGTTTGAACATTGTCCTCGTAATATACGATGGGCGTGGCGTACACACCTACTTTCTGGAGGTTCACAACATGAAAGATTTGTACCCACTCAGTGAACACCTAGATTTAATGACTGGCAAAATACTATTTGTAAATAAATTTCTCCAAATTTCCGACCTTGTGATATATCTATTCAATGCATATCATTTCTATTGTAATATGAAATATATACAAGGGGTGGTGCCATATTGTAAGTATTATTTGACGGTAGGTGCACTCAGAAAGAAGAAAATATCTACGGAAACTTCTAAAAGGAGAAAAATATTTTGAGTGTGGCAGAGAGTGCCAAATTGCTATTGCAGACTGAGATGTCACAGTCCGGGCAAAACAGAGCTAGGCCTAACAAAAGATCCCTTGCGTATAGGGATTAAGCGGCGGCCGCAATTCAAGAATGCCGCCATGGCAATTGTCCTTAACATGAAGAGGCTCTGCGACGCCGAGTGGCGAGGAAACTGTTTCGGGGCTCTGCAAAAATTTATACGAGTAAGTGACGGTGGGGCTCCGGAGGGCTGGCTTATTGGGAGTTAGCCTAACGGCAGTCAGCAAACAGGCCGAAAGGAATAGCCACTTGTTTGTGTCGTCTCCAAAGCCAGTTTACGTCCTACTGTCACTGCGGTTGAGGGTAGTTTCCAGCAGAACAAAATGCTGGAATCGCCAGCCCGCAATTGCTGAAAGAACTAGACTGCCAACCAGATTTCCCACACTGCTGGCACTCTTCAGCCGGATACTTTCACATAATCGTAGGTGAAGCGAAGGGATATCATGTGCCTGACACGTTTGTAAATTAAAAAAATCAATAATAATGCACAAATAAAAAGCACAGATTAAGAGTGGCTGCAGTATATAAACAGCATGTTGTTTCAAGAATGCGCGCCGTCCTCTTAACGTCATTTAGGGCAACGGTGGTGCACGTTTCAACCAGTTCCCATTAAGATCTGTTGGTACATCTGCACAGTGGCGCCTTATGAATGTTTTCTGGTAACAGATGAAGACGTAACTCGAACATAGTCATTCTGACCATCACGAAAAACAAAGAATTCTATTAATTGAGAAAATCTGATCGCCAGATCTAATGTCTCTCTATAGTTGGTGGTGCCATTGTATACGATTTGAATTGTTAGGTCAGTTGGACGTCCATATTAATGACGTCAAAAGCTTCGAGGTCTTCGAACGATATATTGTTATGCTTATGGCTGTATTGCTGTCCAAATGACAACCAATGTATCGGAATTGTGTTTGTTACTTCATTGTCTTCCTTTTTCTTTCTTTCTTTTTTTTTTTTTTAACTGTTGATTGGCAGACATACCACACACGTTTTCCTCGCTTATGGGAACTGACGATTGTGATGACAGGAATTGCATCAAGCCACAGAAAAAAAAAAAAAAATCAAATTATGGATGGGGTTTCCTGTAATTAGTAGATATTGCCATAGACGGGTCAAACTCAGAAGAAAAGTACCAAATGTAAGACGAATAATCCATGTATAAATCATGCTAAATCCTTGCCTGCTAGCAGACAATCCATTCTTTTGATGTGGAGCATATGCTGGAATTATAGCAAAGCGTTATATTGTAGTTTCCTCATTTCGCAATTGTTTGTGTCACGAGTACAGCTAAAGAAACACGAATACCATGCCCAACAACGAAAGATTATTATTAACGTATACGAATATATCTCGATTAATTAGTTGTATCAACAATACTAAACGGCTGCATTCTCTGCAAAGTAACTTTTTACTCTGATGTGGAAACCACTGATGACAGGCCTATAGCAAACCACATAGACAGCTCAAACGCATTGGTCCATTGGTAAAATGGATAAGAAACAATAAAGTGAATATCCACAAATACTGCTGAGTTACTCGTCATACAACTTCCAAAAACAGTATTCTTCAATAACAATTAAAAATCAGTGTACACTGAAGTATGGCTGTCACTCAATGAAGATTCTGTGTTCTATTTCAAGAATTAGCCCGAAACACTTCGAAACCGTTTACACGTTATCAGTAACCAATGCCGTCTCCACGACGAGTTAAATCCGACGAAAATAAAAAACAGATATTATGAGAGTGTTGAAACGTGATACACTTTCACAAGGCACGGACTGATCTTAGAAGTGTAACCACAGATTGCTTCTATAACTGGACGTTGTGTATTGTACGGAATATAGCCCCTTCTTCATTTAGCATTAGAGGTAGGTTGGGGGGAGGGGGGGACCAAATAGTCACTGATTCCACGAAGCTGCGATACTGGTAAAGCTACCTTTGCTTCTTTTTTGCTTACAATAGCAGTTCAAAATGACCATCGCCACTGAAAATCCATCCAGACATAAAATTCCTTGTCTAACATTGTTTTAGTGGCAAAAACAGAACTACTGTATACGGACAGAATGTGATGAGTGAAGGTCTTGTGTGTCAACGTTTCCGTTTGTTTAAAAAGGAATATCGAATGTTCATGGTGATCGCATTGGTGGCCCTTCATTAGTAGCCAGCAACGATACAGAAGTGGTACAGAAAAATAGCTAAAATTGTTTAACACAGTCTTTCAAGATATCTCAAAGTAGAACTACTTTCTGCAGATTTACCGGAATATTTTGCATGAGCTAGTGACCAGTTAATTATGGTACCACTAGTTCTATGCTAGTTGATTTCCAAAAATTCTTACTGACAACCATAAAACTCAACGGACTGGTGGTTCTCTGGACATTCATTTCTGTTACGATGGATAAGGAGAAGCCCTGCTGAACAGAATCGCGATCGATGACAAGACATAGGTTTCCTACGCTGAAGCTGAGTACAAACGGCAGTCAACAGTGTCATACCGCCTCGCCTACCTAACCGAAAAAGCTCTCCAAACTCTTTCAAGCAGAAAGGCTATGTCTGTCGTCTTTGGGACACTACAGGAATCTTGTTAGTGTAGTTTTTGGGAAGTGGAATGACAATCAGTTCTGAAGCCTATTGTGATGCATTAAGTGAAATGAGAACAGTCATTCGAACAAGCGACACAGTCTCTTGACTAGCGGTGCCGTGTTTTCGAACGACAACGCATGACCACACTCTCAGCGGTAAACAAGAATTATTGTGTCAGTTCAAATTGGACATTTTCGAACATTCTCCTTATAACCCAGGCCGGGTCACAAGTGACTTCCATCTCTTGATGCACGTGAAAAGTTGTTTCGCTCTCAACCCTCTGGCTACAACAAAAACATTCGAGATAGTGTTCCGGGCTAGCTGCAACCTCAGGAGGTAGAGTTGTATGCAGCAGGAAGTTGTTAAAATGTTAATATACCGGGTGATCAAAAAGTCAGTATAATTTTGAAAACTTAATAAACCACGGAATAATGTAGATACAGAGGTAAAAACTGACACACATGCTTGGAATGACATGGGGTTTTATTAGAACCTAAAAAAAAAGAAAAAAGTATTGCTAGACGCGTGAAAGATCTCTTTCGCGCGTCGTATGGTGATGATCGTGTGCTCAGCCGCCACTTTCGTCATGCTTCGCCTCCCAGGTCCCCAGACCTCAGTCCGTGCGATTATTGGCTTTGGGGTTACCTGAAGTCGCAAGTGTATCGTGATCGACCGACATCTCTAGGGATGGTGAAAGACAACATCCGACGCCAATGCCTCACCTAAACTCCGGACATGCTTTACTGTGCTGTTCACAACATTATTCCTCGACTACAGCTATTGTTGAGGAATGATGGTGGACATATCGAGCATATCTTGTAAATAACATCATCTTTGCTTTGTCTTACTTTGTTATGCTAATTATTGCTATTCTGATCAGATGAAGCGCCATCTGTCGGACATTTTGTGAAATTTTGTAATTTTTTTTTGTTCTAATAAAACCCCATGTCATTCCAAGCATGTGTGCCAATTTGTACCTCTCTATCTACATTATTCCGTGATTTATTCAGTTTTCAAATTTATACTGACTTTTTGATCACCTGATATATGATAAATGTTTAATTCTACAAGGTTATTATATAGACAAATAATAGAATGTTGTTTGCTTAAATATTTTTTCCAATAAACTTCTTTAACTCGTACAGTGTGTGTTTATAATCTGATTTAGGCCGATTTCCAGATAGGCCACTCATAATGGGTCAACTTTTGTTTACAGCGTGACACACCCATTCTATCTGCATCGATTCGATATTTCGTAGACCGCTTCAACTCTAAATAAATGTTTTACCTTTTGTCCGTTTACATATTATCTTATACAGTGTCTGAAAAAGTATTACTCGAAGGATCTGCGCTCCCGGTTTCGATTTTATGTATTATACTTCGAAGAGCAGCACGCTGTCGATTTCTTTGTCGCCGTAGAGTAATAGAGCCCTTGTTGATACTTTGCGTTTTCAGGGACGACCGCTTCCTGGTAGGCTCTCTGAGGCCACAGCCCCGGACGACGAAAAACTCCGCAAATGCCCGCACTTGGTTGCTGGAGATAACAGTGTAGCCTCTAACAGGAGATATTCCCCTCGCCACCGGCAGTAAATTTTCACTTCATTCTAATCGCCTGTCACGGTAGGCATTATCCTAGCTGCCAGTACCTCGCGTTGGCTCTCAGATGCGTAGGTGGATTTATAAAAAAAGTACTATAATGTGAATTCATCAGGGATAAAACGCAGGTAGAGAAACACTATCTACAACTTGCATAGAAACGAGACTGCAGCTATAATGATAGAAGGACATAAGCGGGAGGCATTAACTGAGAAACAGTGAGACCTGATTGCAGCTTATTCCCCATGTTATTAACTTTCTACATAGAGCAAACACTAAAGGGAACCAAAGAGAAATTTTGAGAGGTAATTAAAATTTAGCGAGAGGAAATAATAATTTTGACATTGTAATACTACGAATGCTTGCTGTAAAATAATGCCACTGAATTTTTTATGTGTAATTTCTTAAAGCTTTTCAAATAAAACAATCGTTATTAAAATTCTACATCCCTATTCTTCCCGTGTACATAGCTGCAGCCATCTCCCGCTTCAGGACTCCAAATTGTGACGTGTAACACGGCGGCGTGAAACGTAACTACGTCGGTGCGTCAGAAACTGCGCTGTAATCGAGTTCCCAATTTAAAGAGCTCGTCCACACGTGAATCATCCTGTCCTTCAGGTGACACCTGCCACAATTCTATGTCTTAGGTGCTCTGTCTTCGATCATTCCCCATACAGCTCCAACTCGTTCCCATCCGATTTTCATGTTTCTAAGACTTCACTTTGATAGCGATGAAGCGGTGGAAACGTAGGTGAGGTTATGGCTCTGTCAGCAAAGCAAAACATTCTGTAGTTATGGTACCAACAAACTGGTCTCTCATTGGGAGAAACGTGTTCGTTGCAAGGGTGCCTAATGTGAGGAGTAAAGATGTAAACATGACGAACAGAGATGAAAGATGTTAATAAGGTTCGTTTTATTTTAAAGTCCGCAGCTCGTGGTCTTGCGGTAGCGTTCTCGGTTCTGGCGCACGGGGTCCCGGGTTCGATTCCCGGCGGGGTCAGGGATTCTCTGCCTCGTGATGACTGGGTGTTGTGTGTTCATCATCATCATTGACTCGCAAGTCACCGAAGTGGCGTCAACTAAAAAGGACTTGCAATACGGCGGCCGAACTTCCCCGCATGGGGCCTCCCGGCCAACAATGCCGTACCATCACTTCACATTTATTTTAAAAGCTATAAGCATAAAAATTCGGAAGCGTTACTTTTCAGCATGCCCTCGTGTAAGATACAACTAAGGACTTGATAAGTAAGGGTAACGGAATGGATAGGGTGTTGAAAAGAGGTTGTAAAATGATCATCAACAAAAGTAAGTCAAGGGCAATGGAGTTAAGTCAAATTAAATTAGACGATGCTGAGAGAATTAGGAACAGACACAAAAGAGGTAGATCCGTAATGTCCTTGGGTAGAATTGATGATGGTCGAAGTAAAGAGAATTTAAAATGTTCGCTGGGAAAAGCAAGAAAAGCGTTTCTGTAAATAAGAAATATTTTAAAATGTACTATTAATTTAAATGTTAAAAAGTCTTTTATTGGCAGAGAAATGGGGACAATAGCAAAAAAAAAAAAATGGTCCTGAGCACTATGGACTTAACTTCTGAGGTCATCAGTCCCCTAGAACGTAGAACTACTTAAACCTAACTAACCTAAGGACATCACACACATGCATGCCCGAGGCAGGATTCCAAACCTGCGACCGTGGCGGTCGCGCGGTTCCAGACTGTAGCGCCTAGAACCGCTCAGCCACCCCGGCCGGCGGGACAATAGCAGATGAGGACAAAAGTATCTTTTGGAATATGCTGTTACGGAAGAATTCCTATGATTAGGTGAATAGATCGAGTAACTAACGAAGAGCCACTGCATCGGGATTGGGAGTAAAGGAGCTTTATGCCACAACTTGACTAACGGAAGCGGTAGATTGATAGGGCACATCTTGAGGAATCAAGGACATTTGGTAATGGAAGGGAGTAGTGGGGGTGACCAAACATTCTGAAGTGGATGTTGTTTCAGTAGCTACGCAGAGACGAAGAGACTAACGTTGAGAGCTATATCAAACAATTCTTCGGACTAAAGACCACAACAACAGCACTGCATCCTCTCATTATGCTGAATGACGCCATCCATAGTATCTAGCAACATTAAAATTTATAATTCTGAAAGTTTTTGCTGACACGGCGTGACATAGCCTATATATTGTCGCCTGGAAATGCCAAAAGTGCTAACTAAATAAACATTTTCTTGCGTGTGAAAAAGAGAGAAAGTGACAAAAGCACAAAATCCAATAAACTAAGAAAATAATCATGTATGCTATGCAACAAAATCAAAGAAAACACAACGTTCATTGTTAACATTAATTGTGTAAAGGCCGTGATGCGATAAAAACTTCTTCTGGAAGAGTCCTTGAAAGAATTGGATGCAAACTTGTACGCTCACATTTTGTTACATGGATGGAAAGGTCTGTGATGTGATAAATTATGTTTGTTATCTCATAATATAATGATAGTTAGTTCACATAAAATAATGGATTTTATCTAATGTTCGTATGTACAGTATGTAAAGCACCTTTCCTTGCCATTTTTAGTGTAGCAGATGTACGTTAATTGTTGGCCGACGTTGCTGCGACATTCTCTAAATTCACCTAAAGCCTACATATACCAGCAAAAAAAAGTTATTGGCTTCATTAATCAAGTTAAGTAAAATGTGCAAGTACATGTGGACAGAATTTTAAATTATTTCAGGTACAGCCGCAGCCAGCCGCGTATGTTAATATAACGACGGAGCACAATTTCAGTTAGATTTTCAGGTACTTATATGTGTTTTCTAGGTTATCAGTAGCCGTACATGCAGTAATCACATTTACCCTGAAAATAAGACAGCTCATGTTCTTCTATTTAATCTGCTGTTGAAGAGAAGAGTAGCCGTCAGACTCTTATGAAGCTAGCCACTTCTTTAAACAAACAGTAATTATCGTGAGACGTTTGACTAATATTACATGAACTATTACATGCAATAGATATAATTCGCTTAACAGTGGTGTATATATCCAACTTCCGCGAACCTCGTATGAAACGTAAATAACTTTATATTTTTCATGCCGGCCGGTGTGGCCGAGCGGTTCTAGGCGCAGGTTCGAATCCTGCCTAGGGCATGGATGCGTGTGATGTCCTGGGGTTAGTTAGCTTTAAGTAGTTCTAAGTTCTAGGGGACTGATGACCTCAGATGTTAAGTCCCATAGTGCTCAGAGCCATTTGAACAATTTTTTTATATTTTATATCAAGTTTAGGGAAAACAAACTTCAACATTTTATCCCCTTTACTCATCAAATGCGTTCACCTCTTTTTTATAAGTTAGGATATATTACACCTTTCCTCAGCAGCAATATGCGTTTATTACGGTGATTCCGTCGTGATAACGGTATGCTGAAGAATGCGCCAATAGTAACGAGATATGAATTTGCCTTCCATAGAAAGATTCCAATCCGCTAAGCTTTTTCTCGTTTTATTGACCAAACGCTCGTTTCACGCCGTCTCCTTGACGATAGACATTAAATAGCGCTGTCGTTAGAAAGAAGCTGGGTCGTTTTCATTGGTGGAAAAAAAACCGTCGTTTGTTGTGACCGGCTAGAAGAGTTTGAGGTCGCGGCATGAAGTTCCTCATCATTAAAAAGTGTTTCTTTGTCAGTATTATATTCCATACCCTCCTACAATGCCATGTAGGCTGAGTGTATGAGACACTAGTGATAGTTTTTCCTTCTTCAAATACGATCCACAGACTCTGCTGTCACCTTGATGCTTTTCTACTGGAACAGATTGTTTACAGTCGCACATGTTTATCCAACTACTTCTTTATAATTATGTCTTAATGCGGAAAAACAGAGATACAACTTTATATTGAAGGAACATACATTACAATAATGAAGAGGTGAAACTCCTGCATCTGTCATTTAGACAGATAGCATTGGTTGTTAAGTAGACACTTTGGGAGTATGGGGGAGGGGGGAGGGAAATCCCACGCTTTCACCATACGCAAATAATTCAATACAAGTGGGTAAATTCAAATAACACTGCGTATTCTCAGTAAAATGTTGTTACAATTAAAGAAGCGCTCTATCATCTCTTACGTCTGCCATGTTGCAGGCCGGCCGGGGTGGCCGAGCGGTTCTAGGCGCTACAGTCTGGAACCGCGCGACCGCTACGGTCGCAGGTTCTAATCCTGCCTTGGGCATGGATGTGTGTGATGTCCTTAGGTTAGTTAGGTTTAAGTAGTTCTAAGTTCTAGGGGACCGATGACCTCAGCAGTTAAGTCCCATAGTGCTCAGAGCCATTTGAACCATTTTGCCATGTTGCAAAAACTGTTTTGTGGGTTGTTGAGAGCTGTCTTGGCTATGTTCTGGTTATGCATTCAAAAAGCACTAGTGTTGGTCTGTAAACGATTCTCGTACCTCACGTAGGCTGTGGATATGAGACTCTATCGGCAGCTTTTCCTTCTTCAAATAGGATCGATAGACTGATGTCACGTTGACGCATCCCCACCGAAGTAGATTTTATGCCGTCACAGAATTCGATCCAATTTCTTCTGAACTTGTGGTTTCAGTTAAGCATTTAGCGTAAAAAATATGGTTTCCTCCAGCTTCATTCCTAGATACTCCAATAATCAGTCAAATGAGACTCATCAGTAGTATTATTTGAGACAAGTTTCCAGTAGAGTGTTGTTTCCCTGGTTCTATTTTTATCTTGACTGCTACAATGGCACGTAGCGCCGGAAGCTTTTGGGAGCCATGCTAATCCATGAATACTCGTCACACACCCGGCAACTCAGGACCACTGTCTAGAGTGCGGACCAAAACATGCGTATTCCCTTCAAAAGGTCTCGACACCACATCATTCACAGAGGACAGTGACGTGGAAAGTAATCCAACATAGCATTGTTGAACGATGAGCCCTAGCATCTACCTAGCGTAATATCGGGAAACAATGGGTGAGACATTAACGAAGAGGGGAAAAATGAATGAATGAATGAAATAAGTACCCTGTAGTACAGGTAATTCAGGGTTGTGATCAAAAGAATCACTGAAGTACACAAAAATCAACGCTACAGTATTACTACTTACAATTCATCGCCCAAGATAATATTCTGCTATCTGCTTCACGAGTAATAATCATTCCAGTCACAAATCAGAGTGGGTATCCAGTTGAAATACTTTCTTTCTCAGGTGCTTTGTTTCGTGTTCCCTCCAACGTTGGTCAATAACTGATCCGGCTTATATGAAGCACATTTAGTTACTTACTACTACATTTCAACAATTCCACTAATTATCTGAAAGCTGATACGAAGTGCTTTACAGCTTTATGTGTTTAGGGATGTGTTTCACTTTATAATAATAAACAGCAGTGTTTCCTTCCATTGTCTTGCGACTGGTTCGCAAGAACTATTGGGTTTGCGCACGTTTTGGTCATGTTGCTACGTGAAAGAAGAAATAATTATGCTTAAATAACAGTAAACAAATCAGAAACCGTTGTAAGTTACATAAAATCTAAAAGAAACAAGCTAAAGTAACGTTTACGCTATATTGCGTATAGAACAAGACTGCTGGAACCAAAAGCAACTCTGCGTCTTTAAAGTTAGCTTCTTTCTCTTCTCTTTCTTTGAGCATAACTGTGTTACGACTAAGAGCTCCAGGACTTCAAACTGAGCAATATAATTCCACTTTCAAGATACATTTAAATTTACAGTTTTTTTCTATATGTACCGCAGCTACAATGGTGTCCGCCGACATGAAAATAGTAGCTTAGTTTTGGAAATAATATTATCCAACACTAAACAGTTACTTCATTAAATGTTTCCTTTCCGCAATACTTTAACAGAAACTGTAATAAGAAAAACTACGAACTAATCGCTACATTTCGGACGTATTCTTGTAGGCATTTTGCGATGTGAAAGTTCGCCGCGCGGCCACTAGATGGCTGTAGCAGCCACAGCGCCGGCCCCAGGGGCGGGTTGCGCCTCCTGTTCCGACTTTTCCTCACAGATGGCGCAAACATACAGTCTGAAATATCCCGCGCAGGGCAGCGTGTTCACTAAGCCTGTTAACTGTAGGCGGCATAAAATTACTGTAAAGACGGTACTCTATTCTTCATACTGTTGATAGAAAACATTATCGCATTGACATTTTGCAGTAGTAGCTTGCAAGAGACCATTTCACGTTGAATTAGAAACCTTTTTCTCGATTAAACTGTATATTCATCGTTTACAATATGTAATAACGGAATCTACTGTTTGGTCGCACAAAATCTATATTATTCATTTTATTCCCAGCCTTATGGTTTTGTAAGAAATGTTACTCTTTCTTGTTTATACTCTCTTGTCGACGTCCATGAATACGGCGTTCCATTTCAGAATATACTTTTGGGTAACCTTTACATTACGTTATGACATATCGGACTGAAAATTTGTGTTTGTTTTTTTTTTTTTTTTCGCTATATAATGTGCATAGCGTTTCAGTATCAGCTATTTTCACTTTCATATCATAATTTCTGATTTCATAATACAAAATTTAACTGAAACTCGCGGTTCCTATCCTCTCTGCTATGTACTATCTAGTAATTTAGATTTTTTATTCCTGGACTTGGTACCCTCCGTTGTTCCAGTGATCTACGACGAACTGCTGCTAGAAAGAGGCAAGTTCGTGTGCCTAATCTCTGCAGACTCTCATAGCTATCTCATCCGATTCTGTAGCTTTTCCGCTACTGAGCAATTTTAGTTGATTTTGTATTCTACGAGCACTTCTCTCAGCATCTGACTTTTATGGAACCCCGTTAGTTTTGTTAGCACATCTGAACATATAAACAAATACGTAATCAGTGCCGTTTGTTGCATTGTAAAATGTTAATTACATCCGAAGATATTGTAACCTAAATTTGACGCTTGAGTACCACTCCTCCGCTGTTCGATTGAACGGAGAACCGTATTACGATTTTCCACTGTGGAATAGTTTAGGAATACTGATTGTGTGCTTCGGCCTTCTCTCTGTCATGGTCCGTTTCGGTACCATTTTAGCCACTGAGTGGCTGAATAGATTATTTCAATCCGCGTAATGACTTTACGTGAGACAAAATCCTTTTCGTCAGATCGGTTGGCAAAATTTTGGTTTCGAATTGAGTGAACGCTTCTCACGCTTCTCTTCTTATGCTCAGTTCATTTTTCTTCAATTTTTGGTTTATTAATTAGTGCTGAATCGGTAGTTTAAAAAAAGGGACTGAATCCAGAATCTCCGTTTGTGGTGAAATACAGGGTGAGTCACCTAACGTTACCGCTGGATATATTTCGTAAACCACATCAAATACTGACGAATCGATTCCACAGACCGAACGTGAGGAGAGGGGCTAGTGTAATTGGTTAATACAAACCATAAAAAAATGCACGGAAGTATGTTTTTTTAACACAAACCTGCGTTTTTTAAATGGAACCCCGTCAGTTTTGTTAGCACATCTGAACATATAAACAAATACGTAATCAGTGCCGTTTGTTGCATTGTAAAATGTTAATTACATCCGAAGATATTGTAACCTAAATTTGACGCTTGAGTACCACTCCTCCGCTGTTCGATCGTGTGTATCGGAGAGCACCGAATTACTTAGGGATACAAAGGGAACGGTGATGGACCTTAGGTACAGAAGAGACTGGAACAGCACATTACGTCCACATGCTAACACCTTTTTATTGGTCTTTTTCACTGACGCACATGTACATTACCTTGAGGGGTGAGGTAAACGTACACACGTGGTTTCCGTTTTCAATTACGGAGTGGAATAGAGTGTGTCCCGACATGTCAGGCCAATAGATGTTCAATGTGGTGGCCATCATTTGTTGCACACAATTGCAATCTCTGGCGTAATGAATGTCGTACACGCCGCAGTACATCTGGTGTAATGTCGCCGTAGGCTGCCACAATACGTTGTTTCATATCCTCTGGGTTGTAGGCACATCACGGTACGCATTCTCCTTTAACGTACCCCACAGAAAGAAGTCCAGAGGTGTAAGATCAGGAGAACGGGCTGGCCAATTTATGCGTCCTCCACGTCGTATGAAACGCCTGTCGAACATCCTGTCAAGGTTCAGCCTAGTGTTAATTGCGGAATGTGAAGGTGCACCATCATGCTGATACCACATACGTCGACGCGTTTCCAGTGGGACATTTTCGAGTAAGGTTGACAGATCATTCTGTAGAAACGCGATGTATGTTGCAGCTGTTTGGGCCCCTGCAATGAAGTGAGGACCAATGAGGTGGTCGCCAATGATTCCGCACAATATGATGGCCACCACATTGAACATCTATTGGCCTGACATGTCGGGACACACTCTATTCCACTCCGTAATTGAAAACGGAAACCACGTGTGTGCGTGTACCTCACCCCTCATGGTAATGTACATGTGCGTCAGTGAAAAAGACCAATAAAAAGGTGTTAGCATGTGGACGTAATGTGCTGTTCCAGTCTCTTCTGTACCTAAGGTCCATCACCGTTCCCTTTGGATCCCTACGTAATTCGGTGCTCTCCGATACACACGATCGAACAGCGGAGGAGTGGTACTCAAGCGTCAACTTTAGGTTACAATATCTCCGGATGTAATTAACATTTTACAATGCAACAAACGGCACTGATTACGTATTTGTTTATATGTTCCGATGTGCTAACAAAACTAACGTGGTTCCATTTAAAAAAACGTAGGTTCGTGTTAAAAACATACTTCCGTGCATTTTTTTATGGTTTGTATTAACCAGTTACACTAGCCCCTCTCCTCACGTTCGGTCTGTGGAATCGATTCGTCAGTAATTGATGTGGTTTACGAAATATATCCAGCGGTAATGTTAGGTGACTCACCCTGTATAAAAGACTTTCTCCTGTTCTTAATTTTAATTTCATCCAAACAGTTACATTAACCTTCTATCTCAGTACCTTGTAAAGACGAACTGGATTTCCCTGAAGGACGCATACGGTATTAAAAACAGAGAATTTTTTCCCCTCTCCAAACTGATTGTGAAACAGGCAACAAAATTTCTTATTACACCAGAAACCGTTATATATTCACAAAACGTTCGTAATACTACATATACAGGAAATGTCTATTCTACTCACAAGTTTTGAAAGCATCATCTATGAAATTTACTCTGAAAATCATTACTTTCCACCCTTTCACCGTCCTCTACAGTAGCTGTTACACCTCCTCATAAAACGTACTGTACTCATATCGAATGTATGTAACTAACGATGTTATACATGGTTTTAATGTTGCGTTCAGCGCTCAGATACTTTGTATTCTTATTGCTGTAGCGTCTCTTCAACAGCAAATTCGTTAATGTATTCACCGATAAAAGCATGAATGTTGCTCGGTATTGTATTACCGCGATGACCACGCTTGCCCCTCATCCATGTGGTTTGCAGCTATTAATGTACCTTAATCGGAAGTTTGCTTTATTCTTTGTGCAGGAAACATACTAAATATTTTTTACATACAATCATGTGTTCTCTACATGACAAACAAAAGTGCTATGTCGTTTGAGTAGTGCTTCTTTTTGAGATCGACTCCGTAACAGTTATTTTCGATCATTCATCCCCTTTAAGAATTTTCCCTGCTCATTTTTAATACATACATCAACCAATGTTTTCAGACGAAGTTCCTTCTGATCCACCCTTTCAGTACATTCATGCTTACAACAGTAATATCACTATTATTTGTCTTGGTATTGTTACACTTGTTGTAATACTCGCAAACTCGTCATCACGAAGCCGTTATTTTTTTCTATATTTCACAGTTAAACGTTTCTGGACGACGAATCACTTTATTTTTTTTCTTTTGCTGCGATAAAGTCAGTGTCACTTTCAGAGGTGGAAGAAGACATTGCAGCAATTATCACAACACCAAAAAATTCAGCCGCAGGCCTACAAATAAAAACAAACATGTCATCAAATTAGAAACGCCAAACTTACACGCTTTTTAAAACGCCTAGAGTAATTACTATCAATAACTATTGTTCATTTACCTTTAACAAGGAATATGTAAACACAGACGTCAGACAGTAAACACAAAACAATACTCTGATGCATTTCCAAATCGAGGTTTTAAGCAATTGAACTGTAGGTACGAACATCGGCTGTTAGCGCGGCCACAGCGTTGAGCTTTGGCAAACTCGAAACTGGGATATGTTCCCTTCTTTAAACTAACGAATATTCAGAAGTACGATGAGGCCGTCACATGAGTGGTTTTTGCTCCCTTTTTATAGGTCAAAATGTGCATCTATATGCTAACACACGTTAGCTGAAAAGAAAAAACAAAAATCGATTTGTGGGCGCTTTTTCCCTTCTTCAAATTCAGTTTAATTTCACTTAAATTTGTTTTGAAACTCTTTTTGCTTTCGTAGGAACTTTTTTAGACGGCTGTCGTACAAGGGTTGGTCTTACTATCCCTCACAACCTTACTCAGTACATACTCGTCCTAGAACAGTCATTTAGTGTGTTGCCTAATTCTAGGCATATCTCGAGAAAAGATCATAAAGGTAAAATTACTCTTCTCGACTGTAACAGGAGTGAGGGAAAGTGATAGTGGCTCATAAAATGGGGTCAAAAAATAAGATGGCTTGCGGAAGAGCTGTAAAAGTGGTGACGATGTACAACTCACTGATACCATCAGCTGGACCACACAGCGTATTAACACTACCGAGCAGGTTCGTATAATCTGGTTTCGCATAGTGAATCACTAACAACTGAGCGTTTCATTGAACACTCGGCTTACATAGTGTATTAGACTTCACACAATTCGTACTCCAGGTCCAATTCGCCATTATGTGCTAAAAGTGCACTGTTACGGTATTAAGACTTGATGACCTGGAATGCTCAGCTATCCTAATCCATTCTGAAACACGTGATGAAAACAGTTGCCACAGTAGATGAAAACGGTTGCCACAGTATATCTCCACGAATGAAAGTGTTTTTAAGGTAAGTCGGTGATTTAAAAAATTAGAATAGATAGTGGTTGTTGATTTTACTGCTTTATTTTGATGTTGTTTAACTGGTAGCTAGAAGCTACTGACACGTAACACAGCAAGATCACTTGTCAGTTTTAGTTCTGTAATAGCTACTTTGACCTAACATGAACTATCCATTAAAGTCGAAAGTGGCCTGTCGACTTCGCTGTGTAGGAACCATGCGACGAGAGCTAACAGGCTAGCCACGCGCGCTGTTTCTAAAGCAGAAACTGCGTAACGCGTTTTAATACTAGTTGCCTACCTTCGTTGAACGCTAACAACTCTTCACTTTTAACTCATATATTTTCTTAAATTTCGACCTACCTTTTTGCCAATACTTAATTTCAAGTATTCTAATTATTTTTAGAGCCACAATAACGTGAGTTATTTACATGAAACGCTCTCTTACTAAACTATTACCAGACTCTGAGGCAGTATCTGAATTTGTTTCTGTAGCCTAGAAAGCTGTGATTAGATTCTGAGCATTTCCCCACTATCTAAATGTTGAACCTGAAATTAATTTTGATGTGGTTTTGTCAGAGCTTATAAACAGAAAAAAATAATAACAGGTTATAAACTTTCGTAATTACGAAGTAACCTATTGTTCCTCACCAAACACTCCTTGAACATTATACTTCTGCCGGCCGGAGTGGCCGAGCGGTTCTAGGCGCTACAGTCTGGAACCGCCTGGGGCATGGATGTGTGTGATGTCCTTAGGTTAGTTAGGTTTAAGTAGTTCTAAGTTCTAGGGGACTGATGACCACAGCAGTTGAGTCCCATAGTGCTCAGAGCCATTTGAACCATTTTTGAATTGCAACTCTAGGACGGTTAGCAAGTAACTAAATTTTACTTATTGCACGTGTAGAGAAAGGGAGTGGTGAATACATGATTAAATCGGTAGGTGATTATCGATTTACATGGAGGGAAGCTTAGAACACAGGCCATACATCTCTGTAGTTAACAAGGAACTAACCCAGATAGGCACCAGTTCCAACTGAGTTTGGTTGACAGAGTTGACAGATATCGGTGCGTCATTTCATGTCAACTGAACTTTACACCAGAATTCAGCAATCACAAATGCTAGCGATGGATTCTGTATGGAGGTAGATCAGGAAAGCACGGCAACAATGTGGTCTTGAACTATCTTGTTGAAATATAGCGTCACGGAGGCCTCGAAGATAGTGTACAACTAGAGTTCGAAAACTACCGTAGGCTACAGTAGAGTAAGTACACGTAGGTTGCGATAGTTTTCCGCCGGCCAGTGTGGCCGAGCGGTTCTAGGCGCTTCAGTCTGGAACCGCGCGACCGCTACGGTCGCAGGTTGGAATCCTGCCTCGGGCATGGGTGTGTGTGATGTCCTTAGGTTAGTTAGGTTTAAGTAGTTCTAAGTTCTAGGGGACTGATGACCTCAGATGTTAAGTCCCATAGTGCTCACAGCCATTTGAACAATTTGATAGTTTTCCTAGTAGCATTGGTCAGTTAAGATAATAACGGTTTTAGCTCTATGTTATGTGTATTGCATACCTGTCAGGCGTTACCTCATTTCAACGCTTTGTTTTCATATGCGATCGTTGTCCTACTAGAATCCCCGAGAAACCGGTGAACCGTCTAGATAGTGATTGAGTATTTATAAAGAGCTGTGTAACCTATGGAACAGTTTTGTTCTATATACTTACCCTCCTGTCTTTCATTCAGCAATAAGAAGTATTTATAGCAAAACTGAAACTGCCAATGTTTAATGCAAAATGTTTTGCTGGGATATTGTTGATCTGTAATGTGAAATAGAGCTGTTGTAATAAAAGTACAGAAAATAATATAGATTTAACATGTATTGCTATAATACGCAATTTTCTCAAAAAAAAAATTAAAAAGCACTGCAAACTAAAACCACATCAAACATCGTTTCAGTACTTCGTCGAGCTTATATGAAACACGTTTCTGTTATTTATAAACAATTTTAGCACTTATCAATGATAACAGGGGAATCTTGCCTTTAATCACGATGAAAAATGTTGCATTGAGGACAAAATAACAATATTATGTACGTATTTTATATTTTTGCATGTAAATTGTACTTGCCTCAAAAGTAATGGCTTTGGTTACATAAAAGAGCACAAGTTAGTCTATCAGTTAATTTTTATTGCTTATAAATTGTAATTTATATTCTGTAAGAATATAAAATACACAATGGATTAACACCGCAGTATGTCCGGTTCTAATTGTGCGCAAGTAAAACAAATAAACAAAAAGCAAAGAAAAGTCATCGGCTCTTAGTTTCTCTCACATTTTCATTCGTGTTTTTTTTTACATAACAATGCTACCAGTACTGTCCGTAATCCTATCATTTACTACGTCATTTATGTGCTGTAACAAAACTATCGAACGGTAGTTTTGGTGGAGCGCATCCTTGTGCATAACCACTGACCTTAACACGTCAAAAATTCAACGCCTGCTGCCCAGATTATCGGCTTTGCGTTCGTGTTATGTACGCAAGACATATCATACTATCTCGACAGGTGCTGGACTCATATGAAAAATAGGAATGCAATCTGTCAACGTTCGTTTTCCTCGGAGACTTCACACACGGATGCCTCTGTCTTGTTGCTGTACGTAGAATTTTAAATAGACTTGTCCCAAAAGACGAGGTGATGCCTGGTGTACTGAGATACCACACATGACGAGTTTGTGACAGTTGGTTACAGAAGCACCGTGGACGTCCGTCTACGAGAGGAACATTGTTGTGCGCGAGAATCACGCTCCCTAGAGCTGTAGCGCCACCAGAAAGGTGATGATGATGATGATGATGATGATGATGTTTGGTTTGTGGGGCGCTCAACTGCGCGTTTATCACCGCCCGTACAAATTCCCAACATTTGTTCAGTCCAATCTCGCCACTTTCATGAATGATGATGAAATGATGAGGACAACACAAACACCCAGTCATCTCGAGGCAGATGAAAATCCCTGACCCCACCGGGAATCGAAACCGGGACCCCGTGCTCGGGAAGCGAGAACGCGACTGCGATACCACGAGCTGCAGACACCAGGAAGAGAGACGCACGATTAAATAACCGTGCATGAGCAGAAGTTGTCAATTGCAAGTTGTAAGCTGGTCCGAGACTTGCTGGGGAGTTCCTGCAGCACGTTCGTCAAGTCTTCAAGTATTCGATGAGATAGACGTAACGGCTAATAGATAGACACTGGTTGGCCTTCAGTGGAAACAGAACAGTGAATAGAATTATCGCGTATGGACAGAGACCGCCTGCCTACATATTTAATTGAGTACTGTTAGTTTGTAACTGTTCTTCGAATAGTACATGAAGACGGAAGATTAGTTTTCTTCCGACTTAAATTCAGAGAACATTACTTAGTTTCTTTTTTCATGGAACTGCAGACAACGCAGAACAGATAGGCTAAATCTGCATTCTACAACTGCTGTAACCAGCGTTACCAAAGCTGATTCATATATTTTGCTGTTCACTGTTCTGTGTTACTTTCATTGTGTGTGTGCTGCCCTAGCACCCATTCATCCGTCTACCGGGACACATTCTACATTTTCGAGACATTCGTGGGATCTCAACTGACGCCAGCAGCAATATCGCGGTACGATAAATCTCGGTCTCCAAAGGCCACGATCCTGCCCCTGTCGAATTCTGACACGGACTGATACAATTTTCTTATTCTTTCCCTAAGGCATTAAACAATGTTCACAAAAAAATGTGAGAAATCCACTTTCTTTGAAAGCAAAATGTAAAAGGCGTTACTTCCTCCCACTTTGAGCGGGTTACGCTGAAATGCTAATCATTTGCATATCCAAGCATGTATTACGATTCACGCCAATTTCACGTTTTTCGCAGGCCTTCTTCATGGTGTTTCACTTTTAATGTTCAAATGTGTGTGAAATTTTATGGGACTTAACTGCTAAGGTCATCAGTCCCTAAACGTACACACTACTTAACCTAAATTGTCCTAAGGACAAACACAGAGGGAAGACTCGAACCTCCGCCGTGACCAGTCGCACAATCCATGACTGTAGCGCTTTAGACCGCTCGGCTAACCCTGCGCGGCTCAATTTTAATGGACGGGAATGTAGTGTAATACTTACTTACTGACTGCGTTGGCCACATAAACCGCAGTCGGTCTTTGGACTCTCCATTCAGCCTCCTCCAGCGTCCTCGGCCCATGTATTCTTCTTCAGACAGCCCCAGCGTACTCATATCCTCTCTGACCTGATCAGTCCATCGGAGTCGTGGTCTTCCCCGTGGCCTTTTGCCTCTAATATCTTCCTCCACCACCTGCCTGATGATCTGGCCTTCTCGACACGTTACGTGTACAAACCACTTCAGTGTTCTTTCTTTGATGACTGCCACGATGTCCATCGGTTTGTATAGCTCCTGCAATTCACAGTTCTTTCTTTTCCTCCATTCATCTCCGTCCTTCACTGGCCCAAAAATCTGTCTGAGGATGGCATTCTCAAATATCAGGAGTTTTCTTTCCGTCTTTTGGGTGATGGTCCAGGTCTCTGCTCCATACTGTCTTGTAGATCTCGGTCTTTGAGGATCTCGATAGAAGCCGGGACTTCAACAGCTTTTCCAGAGCAAACCTTGACCTATTTCTTGCTTGTATTCGTGCGGTAATTCCCTGGCCTATCTAGTTCCTTTCACTGAGTGTAGCCTAAAGATATTTGAAGTCTTTTACCCTTTCAAAGACTTTGACCTCCACCTTCAGGGGTCTGTCATCATTTTCTCTGCTAACTACGAGGTATTTTGTCTTACCCATATTCAACTTCAGGCCTGCTCTCATTGCTTCTTCCATTAATGTTTTTGTCACCTGAACCAGGTCTTGCTCTTTCTCTACTATTAAAATTACATCGTCCGCGTAGGCCGGGGTGCTGATCCTTCTTGCCAGCTGTATTCCTGTCTCTAGGCTTGCTACCTCTCTCAGGGCTCTCCCCAGTACCAGGTTAAACAGAAGAGGGGAGAGGCAGTCTCCTTGTCGCACTCCAGTCCTCACCTTGAACTTCTTTGATATTTTTCCATTTACTTTCACCATGCATGTTGTCTCCAGGATGCATATCTGTGTCAGATTTATGAGTTTTCTGGGAATTTGAGTCCTTTCGAGATCTTGCCACATTGCTTGTCTATTCACACTCTCATATGCTTTTTGGAAGTCCACAAAAAGGTAGCGAACATTTTTGCGGAATTCCCAGCTCTTTGCTAGCACTTGCCGTATTGTATGTAAATGGTCTGCACTTGACTTTCCGTTTCTGAAACCTGCTTGTTGGAATCCCAATACTTTATCGGCATGTTGTGTTAGTCGCTTCAGTAACAACATGCTCAAGATCTTATAAGCTGTGTATATAGTAGTGTGAGTCCTCTATAGTTGCTACATCTCATTCTTTAGTATAGGGCAGATGACAGACTCCTTCCATTGCTCTGGGATCATTGCCTTCTTCTAAATTAAGTAGATTAAGTGTTATAGTCTCGCTTGAAGAGTATCTCTTCCCTCCTTCATCATCTCTGCATCATCTATTCCTGGTGCCTTCCCCCTCTGCAGCAGTTTTATGGTCGCTCTTACCTCTTTCATGCTTGGTAGTTCATACTCCCCAAATGGTACAATATCTCTGTTTTCTCTATATGATTCTTCTTCTTCATTTTCTGTTGTAGCACTCATGGTGTTCACATCCACATTCAGGAGGTTTTCGAAGTAGTCTTTCCATTCCTCCATAGCTTTCATTTCATCTGTGATTACCTGTCTTTCTTGACCTCTGATCACGTCAATCCTTTGGTTGTATCCTTTCTTGAAGAACCTGACTGTCCTGTAAAAGTCTCTTGTATTTGTACTTTCAACACTGCAGCCCTGTCAGCACTCGTGATAATCTAATATATAAGAAACTATCAGCCTCGATTGCGGTAATGAAACCAACCTTTACCTAGGTTTCACCCCAAATAATTGAGCCTTCTTCAGAAGATACACCTGAATCTATAATTTGTCTAAGAGGGCGTGTTCTAGAAATAAAATAAGGCGTTATCTAGTCCTACTTCGTTTCACTTGAGCTCCCGAGGCCCACCGCACGGCGTCCATGGAGACGAGGCGCACGCCAGAGCTTAAGTTAAATCTTGGTGTTGACTTAGTACTTATGTACCGCATTTTTAAAATGTGACTACGCCTATTAAGGCTGATTAAGTTTTATTTCTAGACCATGCCCTCTTACAAAAATTATAAATTAAGGTATATCTTCTGAAGAAGGCTCAATTATTTGGGCTGAAACCTACGTAAAGGTTGATTCCATTACCGCAATCGAGGCTGATAGTTTCTTATATATTCTCTTGTATTTCCTACTGTCCGGTCTTCTTCTGACAGTTTTATTTTACTGTGTATGAACTCTCCCTTTCTGTTCGAAGGATTTGTCTTGCTTCTACCAAATAAAATCCAATATGACTTTTACTCTGCGTTGACATTATTTATGTTAAATCAACTACAGATAACGTTTAAAATTTGGCTTCGCTACTCATAGGAAACTCATTACGTATTCCTTTTCGTTAATGACTCAAATGTACATAATTTAACAAATTTAAACGGGTATAAACCTATATTAATCTCATTTTGCGTTATGGGCATTCACAGCAACAGAACTGTATCGTCATGAAAAAGAACAATTTAGCTGTCTGACAAATATTTATATATGATCCAACTAATTTCACGGCGTTAGAGCCACATCTTCAGCCGTCAAGACGTCGGCAGTACAAGTTAAAATACTTCAGAAAGCAGGGAAGATCATTCCGATGCAGGATATCAAAGGCGTGACGCACTGTGTGACCGCCAAGACTGGAACTCATATTGTCACGACGATGTTACGCCTTTGATTTCCTGTATCGAGATGATGTTCCCTGCATTCTGACGCATTTTAACTTGGTCTACCAACCTCTTGAAGGTTGAACATTTTAGTTTCAATTGAGAGAGAATGGTGGGTCAGCTATTAGTTATCACTTGAAGCAAGTCATGAAATAAAAATTATTCTTAAAGATCTGGCTCTAACGCCATGATAATGGTTTCGTCGTAAGTAAATATTTATCATGCAGTTGAAGCAGTCATTTTCATCACGCTGCTATATTAATTTTATGTGTGCTCTGTAGAGAGCCTTCGAGCATGACGCCCAGATGAAATCTATTTACCTGCCACCATTTGTACGCTATGTGTTCAAAAGTATCCGAACGCCCCCAAAAACATAAGTTTTTCATGTTAGGTGCATTCTGCTGCCACCTATTGCCACCTACTCCATATCAGCGACTCCAGTAGTCATTAGACATCACGAGAGAGCAGAATGGAGCGCTCCATGGAACTCACGAACTTCGAAAGTGGTCAAGTGATTGGGTGTCACTTGCGCCATACGTCTGTACGCGGGATTTCCACACTCCTAAACATGCCTAGGTCCACTGTTTCCGATGTGATAGTGAAGTGGAAACGTGAAGGGACACGTACAGCACAAAAGCGTACAGGCTGACCCCGTCTATTGACTGACAGAGACCGCCGACAGTTGAAGAGGGTCGTAATGTGTAATAGCAGACATCTATTCAGACCATCACACAGGAGTTCCAAACTGCCACAGGATCTACTGTAAGTACTATGACAGTAAGGCGGGAGGTGAGAAAACTTGGATTTCATGATCGAGCGGCTGCTCATCAGCCACACATCACGCCGGTTAATGCCAAACGACGCCTCGCTTGGTGTAAGCAGCGTAAACGTTGGACGACTGAACAGTGGAAAAACGTTGTGTGGAGTGACGAATCACGGTACACAATGTGGCGACCCGATGGCATGGTGTGGGTATGGTGAATAGCCGGTGAATGAAGTCTGCCAGCGTGTATAGTGACAACAATAAAATTCGGAGGCGGTGGTGTTATGGTGTGGTCCTATTTTTCATGGAGGGGAGTTGCACCCCTCGTTGTTTTGCGTGGCACTATCACAGCACAGGCCTACATTGATGTTTTAAACACCTTCTTGCTTCCCACTGTTGAAGAGCAATTCGGGGATGACTATAGCATCTTTCAACACGATAGAGCACCTGTTTATAATGATCGCCTGTAGCGGAGTGGTTACACGATAATAACTTCCCTGTAATGGACTGGCCTACACAGAGTCCTAACCTGAATCCTATAGAACACCTTTGGGATGTTTTGAAACGCTGACTTCGTGCCAGGCCTCAACGACCGACATCGATACCTCTCCTCAGTGCAGCACTCCGTGAAGAATGGGCTGCTATTCCCCAAGAAACCTTCCAGCACCTGATTGAACGTATGCCTACGAGAGTGGAAGCTGTCATCAAGGCTAAGGTTTGGCTAACACAGTATTGAATTCCAGTATTACCGATGGAGGGCGCCACGAACTTGTAAGTCATTTTCAGCCACGTGTCCGATTACTTTTGGTCACATAGTGTACGTTCCAAGCGGAGACAAGTGCTGTTGTTTAACATATTGTTTCAATTGCTGTCTAGTAGATACATCTGCTGTGCTTGATAAATAGAAACTTATCTGTTATTCAAACAATGAAAAGTTCCTCTTTCGTCCCGAAATATCGTGTTGTTGTTATTTTCAAGTAGCCACATCTCTGAGGGAACGGCAGCAATAGACGTTTCGGATTGAGAGAGGGTCATGTGTTGTCCTACAATGAATAATTCCTCCTTTGCCCCGAAAGATCGTGTTGTTGTTGTTGTTTTCAAGTAACGTTTTCTCGGAAGGAAAAGTTTCATTAGAAGTGTCTTATAATCGCGGATTCAAGTGCTTCCAGACTAACATTTGTCTTTGATGAACGCAAGGGGATGTTAACAAATTATGGCTACGTTGATAGTTTTTCGCGTTGTTGAATTACTGATTTATGACACATCATCATCTGCGAATGTGGACGAGATAATTAAACAGTATGCGTAGTGGCTTTCGAATTGAGCTACTTCTGGAGGTAGACGACGTTTTCATCGCCTGAATCTGACCAGCAATGAGACGATATATTCCAGAGGGTCACTGAGGGGCACATTGGTAAACAAAAATAAAATCTAAACGGGATTTCGTTTGGTCCAAGTTTGAGTCTCTGCAACTTTTCAATGAAATCTCCCTTGTCCTTTATGTACGTGTCAGTCTTTCCCGGGTGTGGCTGAAGTAGAGAGGCCAAGTGTTTCGCCAGTTAATACGTCGGTCATACAGGAATGCTTACGATCGGCGTTAATGGTACATCATCATTATGGATTATTGGTAGCCCATAGAGCCATGGTGGTTGGGCTTCCGTGCTGCGCAGATATCTCCATACGTTTGCTGAGGGAGAAGACGCCTTGATTAATCTATCCGTATTCCCTGTGATCCGTTACGTCGTACTTGTTCTTAGCTTTCCGTATTTCTTACGTTAGTACGTAGTAGCTCACGTATCTTACGCTCATAATCTTCGGTCTTCTTACAGTGGTTGCATTCCCCTTGTCAGCATGCGATACCAACATGCTCTTGTCGGCATTACTGCTCCTTTTAGCTTGTAAGTCATCTCTTTTCGGGTTGTAAGCGGGTGGTTTTGCTTGACACATTAGGCTGGTAGTTTCAGTGCTTATTTCCGTTGCTCTTTCACAAGGAAGGATTCGAATGACCGCTTCAGTGTTAGTAATGATATCCTTCGTAGGCAAGTTCTGAGGATGATAGCGAGATTTGCTCCTTTTTGAAGAACAGACAGTTCCACAATGGTCAATGGTCGTTCGCTTACGACACCCAGTGTGCAGGATCTGTCGGGATTCGACTTGTCGGTATGCTGTCCGCATCTTTCAAACATTTTCTTCTGTCGCTCAGTGCAGCCGTCGAGTTTGTTCTGCATGCTGCTGTGAGTGATGACGTCGACCTTACCCATTCGTCTCGATGCATTCTGCCTAGGAGGTGAAAGAAAATTTCTAAAAGTTTCTTGTCAAATTTTGCGAAGTTTCTTCGTTTTGCATGAATTTTCTCACAAAGAAAAGCTCATTCCATTTCTTCGCAGACAAGATGCGCCTGAGCAGTGCTGAATAGGTGATTACAGATCAGGGACTTTGGTGTGGTCCCTTCTCCTCGCACCGATGTGAAGTGGCGACAGTGGACAGAAAACGGACTTCCTTCTGCCGTCGTTGATCAAAAAAACTGAAATCAGCCCCGTCTAGAACCATTTCGGCAGGATAGCTGTGACTGCTGGATAAGAAATAATGAGCTCCATAAAAAAGTGGCGGCGATTACTTGTGTGTGACAGAATGTGGACAAGCAATAAAGTAGCATTTGACTCTCACTGGCATGAAAGCAGTTTCTGTCTTAGCTCCCAGTGCGTGATTCTACCACAATATTTTTTTTTTCTTTTACAACTACAAGGAAACTATACAGGGTGAACATTAATAAAACCGACAAACTGCAGGGACTGATTCTTGCCTGGAAAAGAAGGAAAAAAGGTCCTCTGAACATGTGTCCAAAATGGATGGTGTGCGTCCAACGACAACAAATCTGAACACAGTACAGAGCTGCATCGCATCCACGTCACAACAGACGTTCAACGTGTCCATGGTACGCAATGCGCCGTTCACTGTTGCATCTCTTTCGGACGTTCCGGTCTCTCTCTGAATTGCGTCACAGGTGTCATGAATACGTTGCTGAAGGAATCGATTGATCATACACAACGCTTTTCAGCTGACCCCATAGGTAAAAATCCAGGAGGTTTAAGTCTGATGATCTAGCAGCTCATGCTACAGGGTCTACGCGTCCTATCTAACGTCCGGGGAAGGATGTTGTTGTCTCAATAACCTGTAGAACACGGACTCCGAACAGTCCACCGCCTCCCTGCACGTTCGTCTGTCTGAGAGCACCAATGGTCACACGAACACTGAGAAAGGACTTGAAATGTGCGATTTGGTCGGTGTCTGTGAGGATACTTGTTTTGGTATAGCCGCGCTGCCTTTCCACCGTTTCCATCTGCTTGACCGTACGCAATCACCACCTCGGCTTATTTCCGACATGAATAACGGATTCTGCTGCTTACAGTACGCTGCGTCAATCATACAGGCTGCAACACGAAAGGAACACACGGCACGTGTTCGAGAAACTTTCATTCGTCAGCGCCATCTACCGCAGCAACAGTACATTTCGGACACATCTGCATAGGACCTACTTTCCTCCATTTTCAGTCAGGAATTCGTCCCTGCAGTGTGTCGGTTTTATTAATGTTCACCCCCTATTAGAGCCGCGGCATCAATTCTCACTAGCCCAACTGATAATATCAGTCAAAGTATCGTAGATAAATGGCTATCGCAATAATTTCACCTAAAACGTTTTTCCCGCTCGTTCGAAAATAGCATCTCTCTCTTTAACAGTGCTTTTTTTTTTTCAGGTGCAGGTAGGTACAAATAAAGATGACCTCGTTAACCTAGCTCGACTGCAATACCGGCACAGGTTCTGAAGGATCCAGATGTTTTTCAGTTTTATTTACGAAGTACCTTTGGTCCAATTTGCCAACGAAGCGTACCCCGAATGCATACACGAAGTTTGTGAGGTGTACCGCCAAAGTAAATTGGTGAATTCCAAGGCAGTATTTTAACGTCGGCATTTTAAGTGGAAGAGTGGAATCGCCTCCACAGCCATTGTGTGTTAAGCTCGGTATGTAAATGCCGGGGTTCGCGTGCCGGCTGCAACCGCAGCTGCACCTATCTCCCACGCCACTCAACACGGGGCCCCGCTCGTGACAATGCTAGTGGATACTGACGATAAATAAAACCCCGACACTTATGAATACCCGCGCGCTCAGACATGTTACTTACACGACAGACCCTAATGATCATCTGGCGCTAAGTATATATAAAAGAGTGCTTTACTATTCACTTGCGTTATAGTACAACATATTCTTGCCTTGTCCAAACGTTGTTAAGTTTGTATCCATTTATTTGTACATTTATTTTGCTTGGTGAACTCAGTATTATAAGATTTTCTTTTGCACCTAAGTAGCCATTTCCCCTGACTACTCGGGGAAAGTGTTGTACCTTGGTACCTTTTCAGGCTTTCGCCTCTAACCAGCCCTGTAATAGAAGTATAATTATTTTCTTATTCCATTTTTAAATGATGGAATTAACTTTTTGTTTACTGCAGTCATTTTCTGCCAAAATTACTCCAGAAAATTGAGGTTTTTCCAAATGTAAATACATGTTCCAAGGTTCAACATGGTCATGTACCGAGGAACAAATATTCTACTGAAATTTAAAAACGTTGGAATCGAGAAAACAATGTCAGTGCTGTATTCAACCGCCTATCTGTTACATTAATACTCCACTACATACCAATAATCAGTAAGTCAGATCAAATTAAGCAGAAATTACAAATTAAATACATTTTAAAATAGGAGCTAATGTAAACTCTTATAACCCAAAATGATTCATTACATTTTAAGTAAGTTTAAATTTGGGCGGCTGGACACAATTTCACAGCACTTGGCACGCTGAGATAGTGACACGCTGCAGAGAGAGGTAGCAACGGTAGAATTTAACTAAAGTTTTCATAGTACTCGTCTTTATTGTTCTTCGTTGTTGTCGAATGTTGTACGTTCGTAATCCGTGTCATGCTAGATTCTGAAATACAGCTTCATATACTGGCCTAGGGGACACTCCGCTTCATTTTCTTAAATAATATTAACACTCATCTTGGGGTTGAAGCTCTGTTTGCTTTAACAATACATATATATTTGGATGGGGTCCGCCTTCAGCAAAACACAATTTTGTTTTTTATCCCAGACATATTTCGCTGCAGTTGTAGCATCATCCGTGGGCTTTTATTTTATGGCTGTTAAACATAAATAATGTCCTTTACTGTTTGTATGAATGTAAATATTAGTTTCTAAAATCGTAATTACAGATTTTTTAAGAAACACATAAAATTA
This sequence comes from Schistocerca nitens, assembly GCF_023898315.1. Classification (NCBI taxonomy): domain Eukaryota; kingdom Metazoa; phylum Arthropoda; class Insecta; order Orthoptera; family Acrididae; genus Schistocerca; species Schistocerca nitens. Next base: position 717,797,139 of record NC_064616.1, read on the forward strand.
TGAACTCATACCTTTTTACCACATGGTGTGGTTTTCCTGATGTACCGCACCATGTGGCAAAAAGGTACCGTATGAATTCATAATTCTATGTGTTTCTTCAAAATTCTGTAATTTAAAAACTATTATTTACACGTGTACAAACAGTAAAGAACATTCTTTATGTTTAACAGTAATAAAATAAAAGCTCACTGATGATGATGCAACTGCAGTGAAACATGTTTGGGATAAAAAACAAAACTGTGTTTCGCTAAAGGCGGACCCCATCCAAATACATGTGTAGGTTGATTCTTACAAAGAAGAAGACAGCAACCAGAAACTATTAATACTGCTATTTATTTCAGTAAATAGCGTCGTAACCGGTTTCGAACTGACAAGTTCATCATCAGACGACTGTTCACAAGATTTTCAAGATGCACTTTACATAATCTTCAGTTTTCGGTTTTTATTCTTCCACTGTAGCGAAATATTCTTGGTGTGCTGGTGCCATCGAAAGTTCCGCGCAATTTTGTTGCGAAGTTGGAGGATCGTATTTTTGAAATATTGTAAAATATATGCAGCACTTATACGATTTCCATATCACCATATTGTGCAAAGCACCACACACACACACACACACACACACACACACACACAAACACACACCAAAATGTATCTGTCACATGTGAAGTTGACACAAAGATTGCAGTTTTAGAAATACAACAGACAACAGACTGTAGTATTTGTATAACTGCAATCTTTGCAGTTTCAGCAAAGATTTTATTTCATCCACCTACCGTAATTTGGTTTGGCTGATATCCCGCCTAACTCCACTTCATTTTTGTGATGGTCTTAATTGCGTCTTCCACACTAGTCACAAAAGTAGTTACTGCCAAATGAACCTTTCTTTCTCGACAGAGATGATCGATATGGGGGACTTTTATACCAAAAGCGACTACATGCGAAGAGATGATCAGCAAGAGATACCACGCTAAGCTGCAACAGTTACCTTATATGCGAAAGAGAAAGAAAATCAGTTGTGAGTTCTGGAGTGCATGCATTTATTCGACTAAAGCTATGCTGCGGCTGTATACAGATTATGAGCTGCTTTGTTTTGTGTTTACTCCTGACCTGCGAGATATATGTGAGTATAAAGTACGTAGTGCGCATCAGTGGAATACAAACCACTACTATTTTATGCAAGGCACATGAGGCACTTCTACACCATTCTCGCAAATACTTGAGAGTGCAAATTTTACTAAAATGCTAGGAAAACTCAAAATCAGGTGTTCCATCACATTGGTATTTTATCATACTTCAATTTCAAATCCATATATTGACTCAACAGGAGTTTTCCTCCTCTTGGTGCACGAAACTAGGCTTCTTACCTAATGGAGTTTCCAGAGTGAATCTTTCATAAAATAATGTTTTCTAGTCTTCTGTTTGAAGCAAGGGATTTTAATTAAGATGATATTTCCTTTTATAGATAATAGGAGAATAATTTAAAATAATTGGTGTCTTCTGGCACATTGATGATGAAACTTAAAGTGATTCGTAGTCCTGTGGCTCTACATTGAAGACTACATTATACTTTGTGTCTACGAGAGGAAAGATATTTCTACTAATGAAAATTGCTCTGAATATGAGCTGTAACGGTAAATAAAATAAGAAATTGGGATCGTCTGCCAGAAAATGAATGGTTGGAACCAGAGAGGCTAAAATAATGAAGCATCTTTTGATAATGAACGAGAGCATAATTGGCTGATCAAATTCATTTTTATGTTGGATTGCGGCTTCGTATCTTCATCTAAGTAGACTGCGTTTTTGCATTTATATGTTTTAAATTAAATCTCCTCCTTCGTCATGAAAAGCACATTTAAAATTAAATATAATTATGTAAAGTTAAAATATGACATTAATGTAACCGAAAAATTTTTGTGCCATTAGCTTATCTGCAGCTCCGTCAGCGAACAATTCATCGGTTTAATTAAAACAACATCAGTTTTTTTTCCAAAAAATTTGCAAGGTTCTTTTTATACAGGGCGGTTTTATTTAAAATTTCTTTTCTTGAGAAGGCCCTCATGAAAAGCGAGTGATCGCAGAACAATGAAACTTTGTGGCAACATTTTTAAAGACTTGCGAAAGAGAAATAATGAATAAACCATTGAAAGAAACACATTATCATTTCCACATGAGCGGGTAACATTTGTTCAAAAATGGTTCAAATGGCTCTGAGCACTATGGGACTTAACATCTTAGGTCATCAGTCCCCTAGAACTTAGAACTACGTAAACCTAACTAACCTAAGGACATCACACACATCCATGCCCGAGGCAGGATTCGAACCAGCAACCGTAGCAGTCCCGCGGTTCCGGACTGAGCGCCTAGAACCGCGAGACCACCGCGGCCGGCTAACATTTGTTAACTGCGTACCATGTTTACGTTCCAGGCTACAAACGCTGCTCAATGCAATGATCATCTACATCCCCGCCAGCATGTAACAGCACTGGAGATTGCTCTCCTGCTGCCCGAAACAGCGGTAGACCATGGAATGTACAGCCGTTGTGCCGCGGCTCTTACACTGCTTGAAGCTCCCACATTGCGTCCAGCGTTCTCAGCGATGGAAGCAATTCCCAAATCACCAGTTCATTCCAACTTCAGAATCATGTTTTTCAACACCGGTGCGGAAAGAGGACCTATCGGTATTCCTTTAATGGGTCTATACTCTCGTGGAGCAGCAACACTGTTGCTGCTGTTCTGATAAAACAGATTTACGATTAAAGCCATGGTCACTTTGTCCTGACCCACGTTGACATTCTGCATCGCCGCGTGGGGTAGCCGTGCGGTCTAGGGGCGCCTTGCACGGTTCGCGCGGCTTCCTCCCGTCGGAGGTCCGAATCCTCCCTCAGGCATAAGTGTGTGTTGTCCCTAGCGTAAGTTAGTTTAAGTTAGATTAACTAGTTAACCGATGACCTCAGCAGTTTGGTCCCATAAGACCTTACCACAAATTTCATTTACTGTCTGCATCTTGAATGCACACATACGCTTGTGTTTCAGCCCTACGTCACCGTACCAATACCGACCGCAAAAGCACTGAAGGAAAAATATTGCGGAGAAATGACATTAGCCTTGGTGACTGTTCCAAAAATATGGGAGAGAGTTACTGGCTGAAATAAAGCTGTGAGGGGGCAGTGGGGGAGGGTTTGTGAGTCGTACCTGGATAGCTCAGTTGATGAGTCTGCTTTCCGCGGCGTTGCGGCGAGGACGTCCTGTGTACGTCCCGTCCGCGCTGTCGCGGGTGTCCGTAGTTGTTTCCTACTTTGTCGCCGCTAGTTTAGAGTCCATCACTACCGACGTAATATGGCACATTCATTTAGACAAACCACCATCATATTGAGTTTTCAACCCGATCATGCACGGCCTCGAGCATCTGAAGTGGAAGGTTTTCTCCGTCACGACGTTAAAATTGATCCGTAGGAAATAACTGGTATCCATCTCTCTATCACTGGCAGTGTTGTCTATGTCAAGTTAGTAAGTGACGAGGTGTGCAAGAGAATCGAATCGTGCGCGCACATGCGAACGATCTTAAATTCAAACATTCTTATGGCCATATTGGGCAGTCTCTATCGATCACGCGGGGCTTGGCCTGCGTACGATACGCGTCTTCGAACTCCCGTTCGAAGTACCACCGGCCGTAGTCACCGTAGTTTTCCAGCATACGGCAGAGTGGTCAGCCACATGGCCGGAAAACGGACCACCTTTACAAAATACCCGATTCTTAACGGGGTACGACGGATCAAAATTGAACTGACAAAACATCTACCATCCTATCTTGTCGTCGGCGGATGTAGGGCGATTATTATATATGACGGACAGCCACGCACTTGCTCCGGTCATGCCAATGAAGGACACGTCAGGTCGGCTTGCTCAAATCCCGACAGGTGAATCTATCACTCCTTCTACGGTGACGACCCTTCCTGTCCATTATGCCGGGGTTGCACAGGCGCCACCTTTTCCGATGCCGACCACATTCGTCCGATAGCTGTCCACGATAGCGAGGCCACTAAGGATTCTACAGTACCGGATCCAGCCACTACAACGGCGCCCCCTCCTAAGGAAAATCACCGATCGACCTTGCAAGAAAGCACGGACTACAGGATGGACATTGACCAAAGGGTTGTGCCGACAGCGGCTTTTCTTCCAGACACCGGAGCGGCTGAAGAGATCCACCCACATTCGGACACTGAAACACACGTCCGTAAACAGCGTTCCCCTCGGAAACACAAGAGACGGCGGAGTGCTCCATCGGACGAGTGCTTGCAGCGAACGTCTGACATGGAATATGCACAATCCGACGATGGTACCGGGGGTATCACCATGGTGACGGCTTCAGTCACTCCGACCCCACAGACCAGCAGGACCACATGCAGACAGCCGCTGCCGATTACCCGATAGTAGCGCCGAAGGAGTCTGAGCTGAGCACCGCAGCAGCCACAAACAAGCCACAAACAGCCAGCAACAGCCGAAGGCATTTCATGGCGACGGGGCGGACGACGGTAAGGAAAACTCCTTGCCCATCGTATGGGACGACACGCGGGGGAATTCACCCCACCAGTATTGATCCTTTTCCACCATCAGTGACTGCGATGAGACAGCCTGACGTCACCTGCAAACACCACTTACAAGGGTGTTGAAGGCCAACACGGGTGCTCTGGAGAGGTCTCAAACTTATGGTGTATCGGACGCGCGCTAAGTTATCCTTGATTCAGGATATGTTGAATTCTGCTTCCATCGATATAGCCCTTCTTCATGTGGTTAACGTCGACGACTTCCCAGGCATGTACGGTTATAAAATAAACTGCCAGGAAATTTCAGACATATAAAAAATAAAAAAAGTTGGTAGAGCATTGCACGTGGAAAACGATGGTTTCGGGTTCACATCCCGGTTTGACACACAATTTTAATCTGCCACCAAACTTCAAAAGAACTTTTCCCGCATAAATACAGCTGTAGCTTGAAAGCAGGTTACCATATCAGTACTCTAGAACTATAAATTATAGTAAACCTGGACTTAGGCTGTTCATATTAAAATAACTGCGTTTTGAATGGAGACCTCTTCAGTCATAAGTAGACAAGGCTAGTTTCCATCGGCACTTCTAAGGCTCCTGTCGCATCGTCTCACTTCGTCGACAATTATCCTTCTACTTGCCGATGATGGATTGTTTCATTATTATTTAGTGATCAGTCGAGTGAAACTCATTAAGCACAATTCATTGCGCATCCTGCCATCCTGATTTAGGTTTTCCGTGATTTTCCTAAATCACTTCAGGCAAATTCTGGGATGGTTCCTTTGAAAATTCACGGCCGACTTCCTTCCCCATCCTTTTTTAATGCGATGGGACCGACGACCTCGCTGTTTGAAAAAAGCAACCGTAGAACGCATAAATGCTTAACGGCATTGTCGCACCTCTAAGAGGTTATATTTGTTTTCGTATCGATCGAGATGCGGCCAGTACCTAATGTCTACAATTTTAGGTGCCAAAACGCACCTCTTCAACCATACAGACGCCTCCTCCCTGCCCCCAGCAGAAAAGATCTACAAGTTTCGATCTTTGAAAATTTGTAAATAAACTTACAGTCAGATATAATTTTTTACAAAATATTATTCTGAAATTCCAGTTTTTAAAACATAATTTCTTATAATCAAAACACTAGCAATAAGATTTATATAAAGTGATATGTACCGATCACAACTTCTTGAACGAAGCTAAACTGATCTTAGTTGTACTGTAGCTCCCGTGAGGTTGCTGTCTGTCGTCAACAAAAGACTGTCGACACGAAGGTTCCGGCATGTACGATCACAACTTCTGAACGAAATGAAACTCATCTTAACTGTTATGTACAAACACACACACACACACACACACACACACACACACACACACACACACACGTTACCTGCCCGTCGCACCACGCTGGTCACCCACTGTCACTTTCATTGGTGCCGGTGCACCGGCGAATTATAGTTATGTTGCGATTTAGCACACGTATAATATTTAGAATCTGCAGTGCCGACTTGTTCCAGTGAATTAAAAAGAAAACAAAAAAATCCTTGGACGTGCTGGAACGCCGTTGCGGCAGAAATCAAGCCCTGGATGCAGCAACGGTGACTTTACACGCTCCAGAGAATGAAGATGGTTATTATGACAGCAATTAGCACAGTAAAATAAGTCTTGTTTTCTAAGGAAATATTGATTTCTGCTGCTCCTCTTTGGAATAAACTAGAGTTTCATTACTTCGAGAAACATCTACATAATCATACTTTTACCCTCGTTGAATCCAGATAACGACTTGAATTACTGTGATATCATCACATTAGCTACAACAATCAACCAGTAACATACAGCATCACGTATCATATATTAAAGTTCACAACCGCTTGTTAATATGTTACCAAGTATTACGTGAAAGCTAATAGCAGCGTTCCTGAAAATAAAACCGTAAGCAAACAGGTCAAAGCAGCCGCTTACGTGGGAGAACGAGAACATATCATATGACAAACAACTGTAGATCTCTGTGTCGTTCTTAAACAGATAAACACTGAGAAGTTTAACGCAAAACGACGAAGTTAGTCCAGACATAAAGCAGAGATTGTTTCAGAATCAGCCCACTACTGGTGACTAACTTCTTACATGAGAAACATCAATGACCCACAAGTTCGCAGCTTAACTTGCAAAATGGTTGTAACAGTGCACTCCTGTACGGCATTTTCTCGATCGCATTCCCATTATCCGACTACAGTAGAGAAGCAGGTGTCAAAAACATCGTCTTTGGCTGTGGGAACGGATATATTCCTACAACTCAACAGGTATAACACATGATCATTATTAGTTGTTCTATGTAGTCTACTATAATCGCGCATTTTGTGTGTAAATGTTGATTAATATTGTATGCGTGTGTGTGTGTGTGTGTGAGAGAGAGAGAGAGAGAGAGAGAGAGAGAGAGAGAGTGAGTGAGAGAGAGAGAGAGCGTGAGCGCAGGTTGGCTGCTGTATAAAAGCTCTTTAAATTAAGTATATTGATTTAAGTATGTTACTACATACTAAAATGCAGATACAAGAAAAACACGCACATGCACACACGAACGCAATACACAATATGAGAAAATTTCAGGAATACGATATTGGAAAAGTTACAAAACAGTTTAAAGCTTAATGGCGTTTTTATCCAACTTTTGAGAGCTATACAGCAGTGATTCAGCGTGGCATGGATTCGAAAACTCCTTGGTAGGTTTCCGAAGGTATGTGGCATCAGATGTCAAGGCACAGGTCACGTAATTTCCGTAAATTACCGGCCGGTGGTTTATGAGTGCGGAGTTGGCACTGGATAGTATCCCAGACGTTTCAGTCTGGTTCGAATCTGGTGAATTCACTCTCACGCCCTTCAAACCATTGTTTCCCGATTCTTGACACAGACAGTTATCCTGCTGGAAGATACCATCGTCGTCGGGGAAGACATCGAGCTTGACGGGATGAAGGTGGTCCGCAATAATGTTCACATAGTCCACAGCTATCATGACGCCTTAGATTACTACAACAGATCCCATAGAAGCTCAAGTGAGTTTCCTCCGTTGTATAATACCGCCCCAACCGTCCTGCGTCCGTGGCGCATCGCGTATTTCCAGCAACCGTTTGTATGGATGACAACGTATTCGGACACGCCGATAGATCGCTGACGGCACTTATCCGTGAACATCTAATGCCTTACTCCATTTCTTCATTTGTGTTCGCATGGTCTGCGGCTCAATTTGCAAAAACTTCGTTGACGATGGGACTTTAAAGAGAAAGAAATTTAAATCTTCCTCCAAACCACCAATCACTTATAATCAGTTGCACACTCCGGCTGTTGCAATGTGATGCAAAGAATAATGCCCAACACATTCAAGATCGACTCCACATATCCTTCATCCACAGCAGGTGGCTAACCACCTCATATAAATTCCGAAGTTCGATACGGATCTCGTTATCGGGCGGCAAGCTGTAAGAATGGTAGAGCACGTACCTATTCAGCTCAGGGAGCCCGACACATGGCAGACAAATATTTCCTGAGCTCGTTAGAGCCACCGCAACGTGGGCAGTCCGCCAGCTCCCGGCCCTTTTCGCTTCTTCTCCTGGGCCATTCCCTCCTCTCCACTGCTCTAAGCTTTAATGATCACTACACAGCTCCTAGTCACCCGACCGGAATTCTCGTTTAATGCTCTGGAAGAATTCTTTAAAATCTGCGGGATTATCTACGCGTAAAAGCCTTACACGATACATCATTCGGTGTGATAAAGGGGCACGCGTCTGTAAGTTGTAATGACGTTTGCTACTACAACATGCGTGGAAACTTTAACAAGAAATGATGCATACATTAGAGTAAAAATAAAACCGAACATCCATATACAGGGTGTTACAAAAAGGTACGGCCAAACTTTCAGGAAATATTCCTCACGCACAAATAAAGAAAAGATATGTGGAGATGTGTCCGGAAACGCTTAATTTCCATGGTAGAGCTCATTTTATTTTCGTCAATATGTACTGTACGTCCTCGATTCACCGCCAGTTGGCCCAATTGAAGGAAGGTAATGTTGACTTCGGTGCTTGTGTTGACATGCGTACTCTGCAGTACTAGCATCCAGCACATCAGTACGTAGTATCAACAAGTTAGTGTTCATCACGAACGTGGTTTCGCAGACAGTGCAATGTTTACAAATGCGGAGTTGGCAGATGCCCATTTGATGTATGGATTAGCACGGGGCAATATCCGTGGCGCGGTACGTTTGTATCGAGACAGATTTCCAGAACGAAGGTGTCCCGACAGGAAGACGTTCGAAGCAACTGATCGGCGTCTTAGGGAGCACGGAACATTTCAGCCTATGATTCGCGACTGGGGAAGACCTAGAACGACGAGGACACATGCAATGGACGAGGCAATTCTTCGTGCAGTTGACGATAACCCTAATGTCAGCGTCAGAGAAGTTGCTGCTGTACAAGGTAACGTTGACCACGTCACTGTATGGAGAGTGCTACGGGAGAACCAGTTGTTTCCGTACCATGTACAGTGTGTGCAGGCACTATCAGCAGCTGATTGGCCTCCACGGGTACACTTCTGCGAATGGTTCATACAACTATGTGTCAATCCTCATTTCAGTGCAAATGTTCTCTTTACGGATGAGGCTTCATTCCAATGTGATCAAATTGTAAATTTTCACAATCAACATGTGTGGGCTGACGAGAATCCGCACGCAATTGTGCAATAACGTCATCAACACAGATTTTCTGTGAACGTTTGGGCAGGCATTGTTGGTGATGTCTTGATTGGGCCCCATGTTCTTCCACCTACGCTCAATGGAGCACGTTATCATGATTTCATACGCGATACTCTCTACCTGTGCTGCTAGAACATGTGCCTTTACAAGTACGACACAACATGTGGTTCATGCACGATGGAGCTCCTGCACATTTCAGTCGAAGTGTTCGTACGCTTCTCAACAACAGATTCGGTGACCGATGGATTGGTAGAGGCGGACCAATTCCATGGCCTCCACGCTCTCCTGAACCCAACCCTCTGGACTTTCATTTATGGGGGCATTTGAAAGCTCTTGTCTACGTAACCCCGGGACCAAATGTAGAGACTCTTCGTGCTCGTATTGTGGACGGCTGTGATACAATACGCCATTCTCCAGGGCTGCATCAGCGCATCAGGGATTCCATGCGACGGAGGGTGGATGCAAGTATCCTCGCTAACGGAGGACATTTTGAACATTTCCTGTAACAAAGTGTTTGAAGTCACGCTGGTACGTTCTGTTGCTGTGTTTCCATTCCATGATTAATGTGATTTGAAGAGAAGTAATAAAATGAGCTCTAACATGGAAAGTAAGCGTTTCCGGACACATGTCCACATAATATATTTTCTTTCTTTGTGTGTGAGGAATGTTTCCTGAGAGTTTGGCTGTACCTTTTTGTAACACCCTGTATATGAACTTTGAGACCAGAAAATGATTTATGGAAATCTATGTCTGGAATAGTTCTGTATGGGTGTGAACCTTGATCAATGTGGAAGAAAGAAACGAACCGATTAGGTGTCTTTATACATGTATTACAGAGCCTGCCAGGGCGTGACAAACCAGCGTGTAGCGTGTGCGGGCCACGTGCAAGCCAAGGCCCGGCCTGTCATTCGGCTTTGCTCGGTCCTTCTCGGTAGAACACGGAAAAGTGGGACATTTCATTTAGCAATGCGATGCGGCATTTTTCGGTCGGTACAACTCTCTCAGTTTGGCAGAATCGTGTTGTTACCGCTGTTTAACCTTAGCTGTTTGTTCAAGCTGTGAAGGACGTTCACAGATCCAGTAACTGTTTGCACAAAAAGAGGCAGTCTAGCGATCTATCGCCGGCCGGGGTGGCCGAGCGGTTCTAGGCACTACAGTCCGGAACCGCGCGACCGCTACGGTCGGAGGTTCGAATCCTGCCTCGGGCATGGATGTGTGTGATTTCCTTAGGTTAGTTAGGTATAAGTAGTTCTAAGTTCTAGGGGACTGATGACCTCAGAAGTTAAGTCCCATAGTGCTCAGAGCCATTTGTTTTTTAGCGATCTATCGCCGCAGTCCTTTAAAATTAATGGCAATGACAGAAGAAAGGGATAAGGAATCTCAATTCGCGTAAGTGACAGGTACTGCATATATGCTATGAAACGACATTACAACATCAAATAGGAAAAATTTAAAGATTTAGTTGACAATGAACGAGCTAAAAACTGCAACGATCGACAGACCGTACATCATCGTATTTGTTCCGTACATTAAAAAGCACTTTACGCTTAATTTTCAGTCCTGGAACACGTAAGAAATTGGTGGTAAGACCAGTAAAATTTCTGAAGTCTCACAAATTATTCGATTGTAGTTGCAACACTTTTCAGTGGAACTGAATGAAGAGTATGGAGACTTAATAAATTACTGAAAAGTACGTTGGTTAAGTCTAGGGGAATGCCTGGAACGATTTTTTGATTTAAAACTAGCTATTGTTGAATTTATGAAGGAAAAGGAAGTGCAGGAACGAAAATTAGAATTTCTGGAATGGATTTCAGACTTCGCATCTTAAGTGAACTTCACTGCACACTGCCCACATAAGACACTGCAAGGTAACTTCTTTCTAATTTGATAGAGACGCATTTAAAAAGAAAATGGCATTGTAGAAGAGACACATTCTGATAAAGAGAGTCTAGTTCCGTAAGCTCGCTGACGTTAACGAAAACTCGAGCTTTGAAGAATTCCATATATCTGTTCCCAATGTGTTTTTGAGACCGTTTGCCATTTCAGTTGAAAGCGCCCCTGTCTATGTACAGATGTAACTGATTGACTTGCGTGGTAATTCTAGTTTTAATGACAAATATTTTTACACATTCCTTTTCTCAGGTAGAGTTTCAAATGGTTCTAATGGCTCTTAGCACTATGGGCCTTAACATCTGAGGTCATCAGTCCCCTAGAACTTAAAACTACTTAAACCTAACTAACCTAAGGACGTCACACACATCCATGCCTGAGGCAGGATTTGAACCTGCGACCGTAGCGGTCGCGCGGTTCCAGACTGTAGCGCCTAGAACCGCTCGGCCACTTCGGCCGGCTAGAAGTAGTTCATCTTGCAGCGAAATTGGTGTAGATACTTTCTGTGAGTTAGTATGGGTAGAGGTCAATCTTGGCAACCGGAATAAAATAATAATTGGATCCTTTTACCGACCTTTGAATTCAGATATACAGTTGCTGGAAGGTTCAAAGAAAACTTGAGTCTAATTTCAAACTTGTACCCGACTCTTAAATTATAGTTGGTGGTGACTTCAATTTATCCTCGATATGTTGGTCAAAATACATGTTTAAATCCGGAGGTAAGCACAAAACATCATCCAAAATTGTGCTAAACGCACTGTCTGAAAGTAATTTCGAGCAGTTAGTTCATGAGCCCAATCCGATAGTAAATGGCTGTGAAAACACACTTGAAATCTTGGAAACAAATATTCGTGAGCTAATAACGAGCATCAAAACGGATACAGGAATTCGTGAACATAGAGTTGCGGTAGCGAGACTGAATACTGTAACTTCAAAATCCTCCAAAAATAAACGAAAGACATACCTGTCCAAAAAAATCAGATAAAAATTCGCTTGACGCCTTCCTGAGAGACAAACTCCACTCTTTCCGAAGTAACAGTGTAAGTGCAGATCGGATGTGGCTTGAATGCTAAGAAGTTGTATCGACAGCAGTTAGGAGATTTTTCCAAATAAATTAGCAAACGACGAAGCTGATCCTCCTTGGTCACGAAACGGGTCGGAACACTGTTGCAGAAAAAATGCAAAAAGTATGCCAAATTTGAACGAATGAAAAATCCCCAAGATTTCCGATCTTTTACAAAAGCTCGAAATTTGCGCAGACTTCAGTTGGTGATGCATATAAGAGTTTCCACAACGAAACTTTATCACGAAACCTGCAGGAAATCCAAGGAGATTCGTGTCGTATGTATAGTACGCTAGCGAAAAGACACAATCAATGACTTCTCTGCGCGATAGCAATGGAAATACTATCGATGACTGCTGCTAAAGAAGAGTTAATAAACATAACCTTCCGAAATTCCTTTACCAAAGAAGACGAAGTAAATATTCCAAAATTCGAATAAAATGGTTGAAAATGGCTCTGAGCACTATGCGACTTAACTTCTGAGGTCATCAGTCGCCTAGAACTTAGAACTAATTAAACCTAACTAACCTAAGGACATCATACACATCCATGCCCGAGGCAGGATTCGAACCTGCGACGTAGCGGTTGCTCGGTTCCAGACTGGAGCGACTAGAACCGCACGGCCACTCCGGCCGGCAATTCGAATCAAGAACAGCTGCTAACCTGAGTAACTTAGAAGCAGATATCCTTGGTGTAGTGAAGCAACTTAAATCACTTAATAAAAGAAGGGCTTCCGGTCCAGATTGTATATCAGTTAGGTTCCTTTCAGAGTATCTGCTGCTATAGCTCCATTCTTAACAATTATATACAACCGCTCGCTCGACGAAAGGTTCGAACATTAAGAATCACCTTGAAGCGAACGGTCTATTGATACTCAGTCAACACGGGTTTATAAAATATCTTTCTTATGAAACACAACTGGCTCTTTATTCACACAAAGTTTTGAGCTCTGTTGACAAGGGATTTAAAATCGATTCCGTGTGTCTAGATTTCCAGAAGTCTTTTCACACTGTACCTTACAAGCGGCTTGTAATGAAATTGCGTGCTTTCCTGTCTGAGAAGTCACAGTTTCTAGTAATTAACGGAAAGCTATCAAGTAAAACAGAACTGATTTCTGGCGTTCCCCAAGGTAATGCTATAGGCCCTCTGCTGTTCCTTATCTATATAAACGATTTAGGAGACAATCTGAGCAGCCGTCTTAGGTTGTTTGCATATGATGCTGTCGTTCAAAAATGGTTCAAATGGCTCTGAGTACTATGGGACTTAACATCTATGGTCATCAGTCCCCTAGAACTTAGAACTACTTAAACCGAACTAACCTAAGGACATCACATAACACCCAATCATCACGAGGCAGAGAAAATCCCTGACCCCGCCGGGAATCGAACCCGGGAACCCGGGCGTGGGAAGCGAGAACGCTACAGCACGGCCACGGGCTGCGGATGATGCTGTCGTTAATCGTCTACTAAAGTCATCAGAAGATGGTGCGAAAATTGGCAATTGACCCTAAATAAAGAAAAGTGTGAGATCATTCACATGAATACTAAAAACAATCCGTTAAAATTCGGTTACACGATAAATCAGTGAAATCTAAAGGCCGTAAATTCATCGTAATACCTAGGAATTACAATTACGAACAATCTAAAATGGAAACAACACACAGAAAATGTTTTGGGAAGGTGAAACAGAGACTGCGATTTATTCGTAGAGCAGTCAGAAGATGCAACAGATCTACAAAATAGACTGCCTACAATACGCTTGTCCGTCCTCTCTTGGAGTACTGCTGTGCGGAGTGGGATTCTTACCAGATAGGATTAACGGAGTACATCGAGAAAGTGCAAAGAAGAGCTGCACGTTTTGTATTATCGAGAAATAAGGAAGAGAGTGTCACGGATATCATACGGAATTTGTGATGGACATCATTAAAACAAAGGCGTTTCTCGTTGCGGCGAGATCTTCTCACGAAATTTCACTCAGCTTTCTCCTCCGAATGGGACTTTTTTTTCTTTTTTTTTGTGTTAACGCCGACCTACACAGGGAGAAACGATCATCATAATAAAATAAGGGAAATCAGAGCTCTAGCGAAAACATGTAGGTTCTTTCCGCGCGCTGTTCGAGAGTGGAATAACACAATTATTATGAAGGTGGTTCGATGAACCCGCTGCTAGACATTTAAGTGTGATTTGCAGAGTATCAATGTAGCTGTAGATCAGTATTCGAGTCGTAGAGAAGCACGATACCACCGTGAACACTTTTTAAAGTCATTGCAGTTGGTGGAATTATTGGCAGTTTAGGGGCTGTTCATTTTCGACACGAGATGGCTTGCTTAAATGTCACTTTGGGCCTATAGAAAATATTTATGGAGGTAGGAAATACCCAACGAAGTTACACGTATACCCACCCTAATGGCAGGGTTATTTATCATGCCTCAAGTGCAACCAGCACCGCAGGTTCTCTGGCTAGAGACACATTCCAACCCTGAGAGGATTGTTTGAAGGGACCTATGTGGTGACAGCAATGTTATCGTCTAGCGCAACGTCTTGTTAGGAGCACCTGCACAACTACGAGGCCTTGCTGAAAGGAAATGCCGCCGAATTTTATGTGAGAACTCTTAAATTATTTTAAATAAGATAAAAGTTATTAACGTCCCCCATCTTTATTCTTCACGTCTACATATTTATTTCTCAATATAGTGACCCTCGCGGCGAACACGTTTCTCCCAGTCAGTGACTGGTTTGTTGATACCGTCACTGTAGAGTGTCTGACTGTGTTGACAGAGGCACAACCTCATCTGTGATTGTACCGCTTCATCAGCATCAATAAAAGTCCTTGCATGTGTTCTTTAAGTTTTGGAAGCTGATGAAAATCGGATGAGGACAAGTCGAGATTGTGTGGAGAATGATTGATAACAGTGAGCCCAAGGCGTCGGATTTCTGCAGATGTCGCGGCGCTTGTGTGTGGTCTGGTATTTTAATGAGACAGTGCTCTATGTGTGTGGACGAACTCTTCGAATTCGAAACTATTACAGCACGCTGTTTCTCACGCCCCGGCATAGTTACGATACACACTGCCATGTTACACGCTACAATTCGGAGCCCTCAAGCGGTAGAGGTCTGCAAATATGTAGACATGAAGGATAAGGATGTAGAATGTTAATAGTGATTGTTTTATTTCAGAGCTTTAAAAGCGGTGTACTGACTCCATCCCTCTCCACACCCGATCAAAATAACGACATTGGCAGAGGATGAGACGGTGGCCAGTCGTTCCTGATTGGTCCACCTGAGCCAGAACGCGGATCTTATGCTGTGCTTTTGCTAATATCGGAAGCTGTTCCGTTTCGGCTCATCTCAGAAATAAATGGTACTTGTAGGTAAAAGAAGCCCCTTCTAAGAGGTGAGGCCGACCGGTGTGGCCGTGCGGTTAAAAGCGCTTCAGTCTGGAACCGCGTGACCGCTACGGTCGCAGGTTCGAATCCTGCCTCGGGCATGGATGTGTATGATGTCTTTAGGTTAGTTAGGTTTAATTAGTTCTAAGTTCTAGGGGACTGATGACCACAGCTGTTAAGTCCCATAGTGCTCAGAGCCATTTGAACCATTTTTTTTTCTAAGCGGTGAAAAATTAATTTAAATTTCATTGCCTACACTACTGCCTCATAAGAAAAAACAGACAAACACAGCTTACGTGAAAAACTGAATTTTCTACAAAAACTAAGTCTTTTAAAAAATTAACTAGAACTATATATACACACACACAAAGTTTTGCATCATCCCGGTTCCCAGAACTCCTGAAGATAGACGTGGACTGTGGATATTGTATCACAGACACAGTCCCTTTGACTGTTCAGAGATGTCACTAAACCCGCCCAACGACGTAAAAAACCATGCACGAGCAGCCCCTGTTAGACGGAGGGGGTGCGACAGCCGATCAGTTCCAGTCATTACACCAGGAATGAGGTACAGAGCTCGTGTTGTGTGTAGTTCAACCATGCCTAGACGGCCAATACCGCGGGTCCTGTCATTGTTACTTTGTGCCAGGAAGGGCCCTCAATAACGGAAGTGTCCAGGCGTCTCGGAGTGAACCAAAGCGATGTAGTCCGGACATGGAGGAGATTCAGAGAGACAGGAACAGTCGATGACATGCCTCGCTCTTGCCGCCGAAGCGCCACTACTGCAGTGGATAACTGCTACCTACGGATTATGGCTCGGAGGAACACTGACAGCAACGCTACCATGTTGAATAATGCTTTTCGTGCAGCCACAGGACGCCGTGTTACGACGCAAACGGTGCGCAACAGGTTGCATGGTGCGAAACTTCAATCCCGACGTCCATGGCGAGGTCCATCTTTGCAACTACGACACCATGCAGCGCGGTACAGATGGGCCCAACAACTTGCCGAATGGATAGCTCAGGATTGGCATCACGTTCTCTTCACCGATGGGTGTCGCATATGCCTTCAACCAGACCTTCGTCAGAGACGTGTTTGGAGGCACCCCGGTCAGCCTGAACGCCTTAGACACACTGTCCAGCAAGTGCAGCAAAGTAGAGGTTCTCTGCGGATTTGAGGTGGCATTATGTAGGGCCGACGTACGCCGCTGGCGATCGATTGAAAAGGGCTGTTTATGGACGACGTGACCCACCAACCACTCTGAGGGATCTACGTCGAATCGCCGTTGAGGAGTGGGACAATCTGGACCAACAGTGCCTTGATGAACTTGTGGATAGTATGCCACGAAGAATACAGGCATGCATCAATGCAAGATGACGTGCTAATGGGTATTAGAGGTACCGGTGTGTACAGAAATCTGGACCACCTCTGAAGGTCTCGCTGTATGGTGGTACAACATGCAATGTGTGGATTCCATGAGCAATAAAAAGGGCGGAAATGATGTTTATTTTGATCTCTATTCCAATTTTCAGTAGTGGTTCCGGAACTCTCGGAACCGAGGTGATGCAAAACTTTTTTTTGACGTGTGTACTAATGAGCAGTTAAATTATGTAACTTCTACCTTCTTGGGGCAGGTGACATACCATTTTGCGCACGTAACGCACCGACACGTCGTAGCGTGAAATCTACAAGTCACTGTATCTGTTGAAGAACCATCATGATCCATGTCCATTTCACCAACACAACTCAACTCAAGGGAGTAGTTGGAGCTATGCCCGAGGTGCGGAAATCTCGATTGATGGGGTTTCCGGTGTGCTGAATAGGGTAGTGGTATATGTATTGTACATTGTCTTAACGACATTAATTTTACAAGGAATCTACCACGACAGCTCGTATTTCACATTTCTGCTGTTCTGTTGCATCTTTATCTTACTTCAAATCTGCTGCAATGAAATTGTTTCATTACTTCATCGTGACGACAACTGCATAAATGTACTAAAAATCTTAGAGTTCGTTGGAAAAAATGTAACATAGTTATTTATCATAGAAAAACATTAATTACGCTTGAATACAAATGAATAGAAATTCAAGCTTACAGCTGATCGTAATTCAGCGACTAAGTGCGGTATTGTTATCGGGCCAGATATGCTAGGTGCACAAATGAAAATTAATTCTCATGTTTCAGTGCATTGTTCACTGTCATCAGATCAACCAGTTTCTAAACAAAAGCCGGAAGGTGTTGTTCTTAATAAAATGCTTCCATTGGTCGAGAAACAGAAGTGTCCTCGACACGATTTACGCAAGAGCTCGCGTATGTTACATTAGAATCCGCACATGAAAGGTTGTCACTCGGTTCATTCACCCGACACTACCAAATGTAAAGCTTGTGTACATTGGGTAGTTAAATGTCAATCCCCAGAAGTTCATACAGTATCAGTGAGGTGTCAGAGGAATCGTCGATTTTCGCTTTTGCAGAGTGCTGGGATTGCATGTTGTGTGATTGTTTAATGAGTATTCCTGTATATACTTGACACGTGACAAAAACACTACTTGCAGATAATATCACTTTTCTATCACTTTATCGTGGGCTTTCAAAATTATCATTGACAACACGTGTGAACTGCTATTCCTGCAACATATCCGCTACATTAAGCTTACCGTAGCTGGTATTCAACCTGTACGTTCTGATAAACAGTAGTCTCTCCTTAGTTTTCATCACCACTGAGCACACGACGATATTACTCAGTTTTATTTGATATTTTACTATTATGCTTTTTGAGTCCCTGTGTGGCTTAATAATGGACGCAGCTGGTGTGTTTTGTAACCGAAACTACTGGAATTCTTTAAATGTTGAATACCTCAATATATATTAGGAATCGCATTAAATGTAGTAGCATATCGTGGCGAAGAAACCCAACCTTCTCCGTCAGGGACGCAATTACTTTGCGCCTTTGAAGTCTTAAATTGCTAAACAACTACATAAAAAGCAGAGAGACAGAGATCATCAAAGGACAGAATTCTAGGGCGCTTCTGTTTTTATGGGCGAGATTAAGCCTCTAGAATGACGTGCGCGAGATCATCCGCAGGCAGTAAAAGCAATTTTTCCGAGGAAGTTATTAAAGCGACGAATTTGTTTCACTTGCGTTACTCTTTACCTTAGACTAAACAGTCCTAAATTTAGCTGGCATAATATTCAGGAGACGATGCTTCGCTGCGGAAATTATACTTTTTCACTCATATCTATCTCTTATGCAACCCAATTTGTGTCGTTCCTCTTCAGAAGTTTACTTATGACCTACTTTCTTGGAACCTCTATTTCTTTACCAGTGTGCATGTCTCTATCTATTTATGGATAATGTTAACTCCACTTGATGTATTTTTATTTATTTATTTTTGGTGTTAAGGCTGGATTTCTGTCAGTAGTGTTAATTTAAATTTATGTTGGTAAACTACCTATTATTTACAGGGCTACTTTGACTTTCTTTCCCTTCTTTGTTCTTTTAATGTGTTATCTGGATCTATGTATGCTGAAAATAGGAACTTGCATTGATAGTTGTGCATTGATAGCTATTGGACGTTATGTTGAACTACAGATCACAGAGAAACTTTCGTGGCGAGATGTTTCGCAAGGTCGAAGAAAGAAATCTTCACTAGGGATATATTGAAGAAAATACCCTAGTGCTTTGCCAGTGCTTCGAGTTGCAGGTTATTTTACTCTATAAGTGCTCATATTTGGCCCATTTGAGGTCATAACGGGAATACAAATTTATTTCTCAACGTAGTCAAGTCACCCGGGCGATGAACATATTTCTCCCAAGGGGAAACCAATTTTTTGATGCCGTCACGGTACAATGTTTGACTTTGTTAGCGGAGTCACAACCCCACCTCTGATCGCACTGCTTCATCACTATCAAACTCAAGTCCTCAAAGGCGTGCTTTAAGTTGCAGAAACAGATGAAAATCGAATGAGGCCAAGTCGGTATTGTATGGAGGATGATCGATGACAGTGAACCCAAGGCATCGGCTGTTGCAGACGTCATAGCTCTCGTGTGTGGTATTGCATTGTCATCCTGAAGGAAGAGGATGCTTCAAGTATGGACGAATTCTTCGAATTCGAAACTTGATTACAGCACGCTGTTTCTCACGTACCAACATAGTTCCGTTACATGCCACCATGTAGCACGCTACAATTCGGAGCGCCCTAGCGGCAGAGGACTATAAATATATAAACATAAAGAATAAAGATGTAGAATGTTAATAACGCCTGTTTTGTTTAAAAAGCTTTAAGAGTTTTCAAATAAAATATTCAGAGGCACTACTTTCCAGGACGGCCTCATATATACCCGCGTGTCGACGGTTACACCGGACGGATCGAGTTTAACAATTAACGGCACTTTCGTGTTCTCCAGTACGAGAATATAATGCAATACTGTATACGAACAGGACTATTTTGGATAATATGATGTGTCTAACCAGTATTCATTCATTGTTGCATAATTTTTTATGCTTTATTTATAATGACAAGAGTTACGTCCATGGCAGTAATTATCTGATTTACAGTATTGTAACGCCAGGGATCAAAAGGGCATGGGCATTGGCTAAAACACTAAAGTTGTGTTGTAAAAGAGTGGAATTAAATTTACTGTATGTCTGATCACATTCTAGTTTCCTGCTGATACAGACGAATACCGGAAAGATTTCGTTAACAAGGCAACGTTCGATTCATTCTCCCTCGTCTTTGTCCATACGAGTTTGTTCCGCTTCGCTAGTGATCACGATGTCGGCAGAACTTTAAACTCTACCCTTCATTTCTTCTTTCCGTAACGAAAAGGCAATTTTGGAACGAAAGACGTGTTTTTAACAGAGTCATGATGAGGAATCAGCTCAGCATGCCTCTGTAATCCAGTAACACCTGCTATGAGGTTACGAATTTTGAGAAGAAAGACTCACATCAAATTAAAATCCTGTTTCTCAGCACTAGAGTAAAGTTTCTTAGCAGTGTCCTGTCCCGTTTAGTTATTGTGGTGGTATCATTGTGGCCGTACTTGAGCTCATATTCTGTACTTCCAGAAGCCACTGTAAGAGCTGAGAATTATTTAATTCTATTTCTTATAATACCGGCGAATATAAAAAGGGATTCAGTGTCTCGCCTAAGCGACAACGTGTCTCGACGCTGAGGGCCTAGCGATTAGTACAATGAGGCAGACACACATTACTTCGCACATGTCGACGCCACTTAAAGTTATTAATCAGTGACAGGCTATGCACTCGGCACAGCAGGATGCGTTTCATTGTCTGCAGTCATTTGTGACACCCCACTTAAGCGGCGGCCTCGTTAGCCGTCCAACCTGATGTCTCTGGGGACATCCTGTGTTGGGATTCAGCCCTTCGCCGCTCTTCCACGGAGCATTCTT
This sequence comes from Schistocerca nitens, assembly GCF_023898315.1. Taxonomy (NCBI): domain Eukaryota; kingdom Metazoa; phylum Arthropoda; class Insecta; order Orthoptera; family Acrididae; genus Schistocerca; species Schistocerca nitens. Next base: position 717,818,176 of record NC_064616.1, read on the forward strand.
TCGACATCAGAACTTAGTAAGCTGTCCTCTGACTTCCGGAGAGGTGTTTCCGGGATTCAGGGGTTTCCTCATCCATAAGTCATGGCGGCGCGCGACTTTGTGGGTTCGGCACTATCGTTTAGCGATCCCAGACGCTGGGGGAATGTCTGCCAGTTTCGCTCATGAAACGCAGAAGTGGCACTCATCGTTGCTAACCCAGGACAGCAATCCTTTATTGAGAGGACGTACGAATCTGGTGAACATTATTATACATTACCGAAAATTATTTGGACTGTAAAAGAAGTAATTACGTATGTGTATTTAAATGTGCAATCGCAGTATTTGTGAATCTTTGTAGAGGAATCCGAGATATGACTTTCATTTCATTCCTAATATACTTGACAGGATTGTTTAGAACGCTGTTGTTACGATTATAGCACAAACAGGCACAAAAAGTTTTAACATGCCGTCGACATCTATGTAAGCAACGAAAACTTTATCATATAGGGAATGAATCACTCTTATTTTGGGTGTAGGTAAACTTACAGAATGGCTTTATTTAACGTGTCCATTGACTGGCTACTACACTAACCCATTGATTAGAGTTCCAAGATTCCTATCCACACATTGTATTGGAAAAGATACCGCAAAATCTTTATGTATCTTAAAAATAGTACTGTTTCACAAAAATACTGGTGTCCAAGTTAAACAACAATACATATTCGTCATATTGTCAGATTTCCATAAACTTGTGCTAGAGGCTGGTACAGCATACACTGATCAGCCATAAAATTGTACCCATACTCCTTCACCAACAATCATCTCGCTTTTACCATCTATTGGGAAACGATGAGGTTCAGCAATTGCCTGCGTGTTCTCACATTTAGTATCTATTGAAGATGAATGAATGAGAATCGAGACACCTTTGGGAAAGTCTTAGGTTACCCATGAAAATGAACTCAAGTGACTCAGTATCCCTCTAAACGAGAACAAAAGTCATTTGCGCATACTACTTGGACAGGTACTGACGTTTCTGATTAATCCTTAGGATTTGGGATTGTACGAGAGACTACTCGTTTATGCCCACTTATTGATACATTGACATCATTAGTTATAATATTGCACTACGTAGGGCATCGCTGTTTTCGTATGCCCATAACTGTCACATCTGCTGTAAAAAAGCGTTTACAATAATGTCAGGGTGTGACCTTCTCCAGTCGAACAAGGTAAGAAAAAGTTTTACTTTAGTGTCTTTTCAATATCGGGGTCAACAGAAGTGGAGAGCGATCTCAGCTAGTCAAGGATGGAGGAAGAAACTGTCCGTGGCTTTGTTGAAGGAACAATTCTGACATTCATCTGAAATAATTTAGGAAAGCTGCAGAAAGTACAGTTCAGCATGGCTGTACGGAATATTTGGCCCTAATACGGGTCTAGTGTCTTAATAAATAGGCTGGTTGTCTAGGTCCAAGAGATCAACCTCTTGGCACGTGCACTGCAGTATAATCTTTGCAGGGAATTCACCTAAAACTGTCCAGAATTTATCATTCTTACTGTAGGTTAGATGAAGTCAGTGGACTATATCCAAATATAAGATCTGAGGTAAGTTAAAGTAATTACGACTCGTATGACATAGAAACCTAGGCTTTGCGAGCACCGCGTTAGTGCAAAGGGGAGCGCACTATTCACGAGCACCACATATCCAGCTTCGTATCTCGTTCCGAGGCACTGTTTTGACTGATTTAAGATTTTCAACTCAGCGTTCAAGGTAGTAATGGGTAATAAAGTACAGCTCATACCTACGATATTGAGCAGACAACTTTCAACCCTTTCGCAGATTTTTTTGTTTTTCGCTGCACGTGACACGCGTGTGAAGGACAATACTGTGGTGTAAAGAGCAATTTTTATTAATCCCACTTAATACCCTAAACTTCAGTTCAGTAGATGCTCAAATCGAGCACATCGGGACTGTCATCGAGAGCAAACGCAAATCTTTAAAAAACCATTTTATTATTTTCGAGGAGACATTTGATGACATCTACCTTGTAACACACACCAAGGGCCTCAAAAATCCATAGTAGAACGCTGGCGCTATTTATCGTGTCAAAGCTGGCCAGGCACGCTATTTTATTGGAGATATTAATGTTTTGGCTAATCGGTATATGGTGAATTCATATTATCGCATCTGAACTAAAGATTTTGGTCGTGATGATATTAGTGTGGCGACAAAAGACATGGTTAAAGTTATCGGTTCATGGCACTATAGTTTAAATTTACGAATTAGAAATTATTATATCGTAAATGATACTTTAGATATAGAGCAACTGATAGATTTGAAGGAATGGTGGATGGGGAGGGACGGTGTAACGGTACCACCGACCACCTTTAACGGCAATCGATGCTAACGTTATACGAGTACCTCTGCGATGAATTTTCGAGAGGTTGTGACCGTGATATAACCTAATGGAAAAAGAACAATCAAACTGCCATTCGTTTCCGAAATGATCCAGTAAAGTACAACCAACAGTAAACGGTTGGTCAGTGACAGACATTCTACCAGCACAAAAGTAAGTTGTAACATTACATATTAAAATCGGTCGCCAGCCTAAACAGGCTTTCTTGTGTCAAGCAAAATAATAAAGCAGAAGGCAGTGCTAAGGCTAACCTAACCTTCCTTGACACGCACAATAAACTCTTTCCTTATATCTGTTTATACTACAACACAGTGACCTAACCTTGCAGATAAATGTGCTACTAACAAACAAATGGCCATTGAGATAGTAAACAGTAACGTATGCCTCTCAACAGCACGTACCTTAAATGAACTAGGTGTAACAGTTTATAAAACCAATTACCAACACACATGAAAGTAGTAGCAATACTGAACAGGGTAAAGCTTGAAATGATTCTGAATTTACATCAGGGGGTCTGCTAATGATCATCATCTATAACTTCATTGCTTAGTACAGGGTCTCGATGCCTGTACATTAACCAACTTGCATTGGAATAGATAACACAGTAAATAATTCTTTCTTAAACTCGGTTTGAAGCAACTAAACAGATTGCAAATCTAACTACGCTGACTCTGAAGAACCCTTTGCATTGCTTCATTAACTAACTATCCTGGTACATGAGGACCCTTAAACTTTCGTTGTTTTAAGAACGATGCTCATTAACAAAACTACACCAGTAAGTATGGGAAATGGTAAGTATTCTTGTCATTAATTATTAATTAAGTAAAAACGCGACAAACTATAACTCTTTAAATAAGAAATGTGGTTTGATAAGCAGTCTCTTAACCTACGCAAAATATAATTGACTGTCCAAATGCTAACACAACATTAACTTCAAGTTCAACCACCTTCTCATGAAATGAACACTGATAAAACTTTGTAATTCTGATCAAAGTGCATAAATTCAACAATTAACAATCTTTTTCAAGCAGCTTTTCAATTAAGGTAAATTGTATAAGAAAACAACTGCAGATTGGTCTAAAAATGCACTCGAAGTGGAATACTTCTCAAACTATGAAACTGAATTTTAAACACTGTAACTCCACACGTTAGAAATCAATCATAACTGTTTTTACAGCTGCCTAGTTAGTCTTTCCATAGTAATTTAGGACCCTAGGAATTAAATTCACTAGGATAGGATTCCTGTTCAGGTTTGTGATTTGGGATAATCACGCGTGTAAGATAAAGTTTTTAGTAACACCACGATTATTATTTAAATCATCCAAATGTCACAAATACCTGGTCCATTTACAGAGTGTCAAATATAAACAATTTAGAGGAAGGCTGGTGATACTGGTGAAGTAATTTTCAGTGGCTGTTAACATGGCAGCGATGCAGTCACGGTAGTACTATTGGCCCCGCCCTGTTACAGATCTTTTTGGCGTCGGAATTATATTTCTGCAGGGTCAAGAAACCATGCCATGATAATAGAATCACCAAATACAGCATCCGAGGCCCATAAATACTGTTCTTAAGCTCTTCTGGTCTCAAAACTCCGAGAATATGAGCCACAATGATCCGCTACTGCTAGCGAGATGTTAACCACAGAACTGCTCATCCCTGACTCCTTACCCGTCACAAAGGATGAGTTGCGACTTGCGCGCCAACCACACTTTTTCCACTCTGCCAGGCTACTTCCGTTGCTGCGGGGCTTCCCCACGTCTCTTACAGTCAACACTACGTTCCCTATCTATGGACCAAGTCATTTACAGTACATTATATAACTATAATTTCAGTAGTTATTTAAATTCACAAGCATAATTTAAACAATATCGTTCAAAATTTCACAGAACTGAAATATGAATACATAGTCAAAGAATTTCCATGACAGATATAACATTCTACATAAGCAATACTACAAACTGACATAGAAATACAGATACAAAAATAGGTCAAAAATATGTGTTACAAGGGGATCGGCCCGGAGGATTACACTGAAGTTACGGTGTGATGTATCAACTTTCCTTAATGTATATCATTCTGAACTGTCAGTTGTGTTTCGGAAATGTCAAAGAATCTGGACGTTATCCTCGAAGAGCAAAGTCTGGCAGAAACGCCTATTGTTTATTTCTCCAAGCAGAACGGGAGTGACATATTCCATAGGGATATTTCCAAGGTTGCGATCGAGGTAAACAATGTACAGGAAGCGTGAGAAGACTTCGGAATGCCTGGTTGCTTATGACAACGCTTGAGAGAAAAAGTGTGTCAGCGTCACCGACAGCGCTTTTGGACTGGCTAGATGTGGAATAATACTTATTTAGTGGTGGCTCTATACACGTTCGATCTACAGATTGATTCGAGTAGGATTCACATGTTGAGCGAACCATGATCCAGATTCTGATTGTATCATTTTGAAGAAAAAGGTCAGTATTTCGGGATGAGCTGTAATTACGTGCACACACATCATGGTAACCAAAACAAGTCTCTATGACACTTTCAGTCTAAAGAAACGTAAATGTCGAAAAGAGACGCAGGTACTTTCTGTTCATTTTTTTCCAACGAATATATGCCAAGATTTAATTCTGATGGACGATACTGTAAAACCCCGTAGGAGACATTATTGCATATTTCCTGTGATCTATGGATATTACTCCTTCTTGTTTCTCGCCTGATGTAAACCTTTGTTGAATGTTTGGATCGCTATGAGGGGAAACGTGCTTTGCGGTAGAATTCAGTAGTTGCTCATCGCATGTTCCAAACGCTCTCCTCAATTTTTCTTGTGTTTCAGACAACTCAGAACTCGAGGAAGAGTGAAATCTGTCAAAAATTATTTTTCTATTTCTATGAAATATCATATAACTTTTCAGCATGTCTATTTCAATGAAAATACCGAGCGAGGTGGGGCAGTGGTTAGCACACTGGACTCGCATTCGGGAGGACGACGGTTCAATCCCGTCTCCGGCCATCCTGATTTAGGTTTTCCGTGATTTCCCTAAATCGCTTCAGGCAAATGCCGGGATGGATCCTTTGAAAGGGCACGGCCGATTTCCTTCCCCATCCTTCCCTAACCCGAGCTTGCGCTCCGTCTCTAACGACCTCGTTGTTGACGGGACGATAAACACTAAATCTCCTCCTCCTCCTCTTTCAATGAAAATGCCAATGTTCAGAGAACTGGTATAAGTTCTGAGCTTTAATGTGAGCATATTTCGTTAAGCTACATGTCATGCTCTGAAAGTACTTGTATACCATCGCCATGGAAATTTTCCGCTTTGTTTTGTCAATCATTTGGTAACACACCATTTCCTCCGTCGTAGTCATAAAACCGCAGTTTTTGTGATAGTATTCTCAGTTACTTCTGACAGTTTCCGCACCGCTTTTCGCCGTGGGCTTTCTCACTACCTGAGCTAAACATCCACAACCACCTAATAACAATCCATTGAGTCGCTCATTGGCTCTTATCCATAATCATCACTATATTTGACGCTGAATGTAAGCTGGTGCCATGTTTCGTACATTCATTGACCGAACCACCCATAACCACGATTTCACTTCTCTTCATCATTTTAATTATCTGTCGCCAATTGAGCCCAGCCCACAGTTGTATGGTAACAGTGTACATTCATAAACCTTTTGTGTTGCGAGAACGTTACGGTCGCAGGTTAGAATCCTGCATCGGGCATGGAAGTGTATTATGTCCTTATGTTAGTTAGGTTTAAGTAGTTCTAAGTTCTAGGGGACTGATGACCTCAGAAGTTAAGTCCCATAGTGCTCAGAGCAATTTGAACCATTTGTGTTGCGCGTGGGCAAAGTGACATCTTCATTGCGTTGTTGCCAGGATTCATCAACGGAACTTCCTTTCCGGGTGATCAGTCGTTCTTTAACACTTTAGTCTTTTAATTCAGTAGCACTATAAGGTCACCATTTATACAGTGTTGATTTTTGGCAAGTATTGCTTTGAGATACAGGAGGATGTGCGCTTTTTTGGTGAGGGCAACTGTCATATTACTTTTCACAAGCAAATGCAAAATAATATTCCTCCCCACTGCTTGATTATAACATCACAGTGGGTGACATAGCTAAATACCTCTATGGGAACTTTCGGAGTGATGTAAAACTGAACTTTCACATGGATCACGTAGCAGTACCTATAAAACAAATGCCACACTATGATTCCCTTAAGGATTTTAGAGAAAATTTATCAACTCAATGATGTACGCAATTGCAAGACGCTTGTCAAGTCATCCACATGTAATCCTCTCTCGGAAACAAATCATGACGAATTAACTGCAATCGAGATATGTGTTCAAACAAGAACTGTAATTTGTGTATTTTATTTGTAGGTGTGTGATACTCCATTGTCGACATGGAAAATGAAAACACGTAAGTAGCCTATAACAGTTTTTCGGATAGCTGTCTTAGTAGTTTTGCATCACCCTGGTTCCCAGAACTCCTGAACATAGACGTAGACTTTGGATATTGTATTACAGACACAGTCCTTTTGACTGTGCAGAGATGTCACTAAACCCACCCAATGATGTAAACAACCGTGCATGAGCAGCGCCTATTAGACAGAGATAGTCCGACAGTCGATCAGTTCTAGTCATTTCATCAAGAAGGAGGTACACGGCTCCTGTTCGATCACGCCCGCATTGATACTTTGTGCCAGGGAGAGCTCTCAACAATGGAAGCGTCCAGGCGTCTCGGAGTGAACCAAAGCGATGTTGTTCGGACATGGAGGAGATACAGAGAGACAGGAGCTGTTGATTATATGCCTCGTTCAGGCCTCTCAAGGGCTACAACTGCAGTGGATGACAGCTACCTACGAATTATGGTTCGGAGGAACCCTGACAGCAACGCCACCATGTTGAATAACGCTTTTTGTGCAGCCACAGGACGCCGTATTACGGTGCAAACTGTGCGCAACAGGCTACATGACGCGCAACTTCACTTCCGACGTCCACTTCGTCGGAGACGTGTTTGGATGCAACCCAGTCAGGCTGAACGCCTTAAATACAGTTTCCAGAAAGTGCAGCAAAGTGGAGGTTCCCTGCAGTTTTGGGGTGGCATTATGTGGGGTCGACGTACGCCGCTGGTGGTCATGGAAGGCGCCGTAACCGCTGTACGATATGTGAATGCCATCTTCCAACCGATAGTGCAACCATATCGGCAAAATATTGCCGAGGCATTCGTCTTCACGGACGACAATTCGCTCGCCCATTGTGCATATATTGTGAATGACTACCTTCAGGATAACGACATCGCTCGACTAGAGTGGCCAGCATGTTCTCCAGACATGAACCCTATCGAACATGCCTGGGATAGTTTGAAAAGGGGCTGTTTATGGACGACGTGACCTACCAACTACTCTGAGGGAGGTATGCCGAATCGCCGTTGAGGAGTGGGACAATCTGGACCAACAGTGCCTTGATGAACTTGTGGATAGTATGCCACGAAGAATATAGGCATGCATCAATGAAAGAGGACGTGCTACTGGGTATTAGAGATACCGGTGTGTAGAGCAATCTGGACCACTAACTCTGAAGGTCTCGCTGCATGGTGGGTACAACATGCAACGTGTGGTTTTCGTGAGCAATAAAAAGGGCTGAAATAATGTTAGTTTTGATCTCTATTCCGATTTTCTGTACAGGTTCCGGAACTCTCGAAACCGGGGTGATGTGTGTATAGTAGGCGGTTCAGTCACTTTAATGTGACCACCGTCTATGTTCGACGTCAACGTGCAATATCCACTCGCAGGTGGCGGCAATAGTAGTGGAGGGTATGTAAGCCGTGTTGGGGCGGGGGGGGGGGGGGGGGGGGAGGGGGGGCGAGTGGGGCAGAATAAAACGGTCGCTGTCGTAATGCGTAAACGGAGCAATTTATCTCACGTCCAAAAGGACACGATCATTGGCTTTCGGCCCATTTCCGAAACAGCTAGGTTTGTAAACTGTTTGTAAACTGTTAGCGTGTCGCTATGGTAAAATATACCGTAAATGGCGAAATGGAGCTATCCAAAAGCGGCGCCTAGATGACAGGGGACAATGGCGTCTACGGAGATGTGTAAGGGCGAATAGAAGTGCAACTGTTGAGCAAGTAACCGGCCAGATGAACCAAGAGGCTACCTACAGCGTTTCCTCAACGACATTTCAGCTAACATTTCTCCGTACGGAATTTGGAGCTGGCGCCTGTTTCATGCTGACTGCTGTTCATCGACTACGAAGAATGGAATTTGCACGCCGGTACCGCAACTAGACGGACACCGAGTGGCGACAGGTGGACTTTTCAGATGAATCACGTTTTATACTCCATCGGCTTGAAACTTCTGAAAGCAAGCACCCAGCAAGGGTCCAAGCAGGAGGAGGGAGCGTTATGGTCTGGGGAATGTTTCGTAGCATTCCCTGGGTGATATCGTCATTCTAGAAGTCACAACAGATCAAGCAAGTATGTATCTATCTTTGAGGAACATGACCACCCGTACATGCAGTTTGTTTTTCCTCGGCACGATGGCATCTGCCAGCAGGTCACTGCATGTGTCACACAACTCGCAGTGTATGTGCGTGGTCCGACGAGCACCACGATGGGTTTACCGTACTCCTCTGGACACCAAACTCCCCGAATTTAAAAGTAATCTAGAATCTGTGGGATCACCTCGATCGGGCTGTTCGCGCCATGGATCCTCAACCGAGAGAAATAGAGCAGCTGGCCACGGCAATGGAGTCATCATCTCTCCACATCCCTGCCGGTACCTTTCATAATATCATGGACTCTCTTCCTGCACGTCTTGCAGTGGTCCGTGCTACAAAAGGTGGTTATTGAGACTTTGACAGATGGTCACATTAATGTCAGTGGACAGTGTACTATCTGATCAAATGTATCCGGAAACCCCTACGTAATGCGGATTTGAACATTAGATATAACTTGAGGAACCGGCTGCGGCTGGTCCCGGCGGAGGTTCGAGTCCTCCCTCGGGCATGGGTGTATGTGTTTGTCCTTAGGGTAATTTAGGTTAATTAGTGTGTAAGCTTAGGGACTGATGACCTTAGCAGTTAAATCCCGTAAGATTTCACATACATTTGAACGTTTTTTGAGGAACCGGCACTATAAAAGAGGAAGGGGAGGGGGGGGGCGGTTGTGTTGCCAGTAGAGAGGCAGTATCAAAGTATCAAAGAAATTGGTCGGTCAGGAGAACTGAGTAACTTCGAACTTGGGCTAGTCATCAGATGACACTTTAGTAACATACCCACTAGGAACATCACAACTCTTCCAAAGTTGCCGAAATCGGCTGTTGTTGATGTGATTGTGAACTGGAAACGTGAAGAAGCAACAACAGTTAAACCATGCTCTGACGGATAAAGACCATGTAGCATTGCGGAGGGTACTTTTAAAAATTTGACATGTAGTCAACGGAAGGAACCACTCGTGCTACCAGCAGCAAAGCTAACTGACTGCGCGCAGGGAATTAAACAGAATGAGCTACATTGGTCAAGCAGCTTCACAGAAGCCACACATTTTCGTAGTCAGTGGTATACGACACTTGAGGTGCAGAAGAGTGCGACGCCACTGGAGAGTAGATGACTGGAATCGAGTGATTTGGAGTGATGAATCGCACTATACACTGTGACAAACCGATGGGAAGATCTGGATTTGCTGAATGCCTGGAGAATGTTACATGCTATCATAGGAAGTGCAAAGAGTGAAGTACAGACGAGCTTGTGTAACGGTACGGGAGTGTTTCCGGCGATTTGGGTGTGGTCTCTTATAGCACTTGAGAAAAGGCTAAATGCAGAGTGATATGCACGTTTTACACCGTTGTGTGCTGCGTGCAGTAGAGGAACATTTCGGAGCTGATGGATGTTTTTATTAGCGTAACAATATACCTTGTCATAAAGCAGCGTTGGTGAGGCAGTGTCTGTGGGCAGTAACATTCCTGCATTGGACTGGCCTGCCCAGAGTCCCGACCTGAACCCAGTGGAACTGTTAGATGAGTTATAACGACAACTTCGCTCCGGGTCCCAGTATCCAACATCTCTAGCTACTCTGGTTTCGACTCTTGAGGAAGAATGGGCTGCAACTCCTCCACAGACATTCCGAAAGAAATTTTAAAATTCCGTTGTGCTCATCTCTTTACAGTTTGAGATTTATTATCCATTTCATTCTCTAGGAAGGCATAATTCTTTTAATGAAAAAATGACAATTGGAAACACGTCTACGGTCTAAATTTCAAATTTTCAGTGAAATTCTGTACAGAAAACCTTTGTGCTTATTTACGCGTAGCTGAACCTTGTGTTGAGTCCTCTTACGATAGTTCTTCATAAAATATAATTGCTAGCCATCAGGAAACAGAATGCAACAGAACTTTCCATTACGTTTTTACGCAGATCAAATAGCAATGTTCTCGTTTTACGTTCTTCATGGGTAACAATTGAATATATGGAGGCTGATATTTAACAGTAGCATCGCTTACATTCTTCCGTAACATACCCAGAACAGAATCCATTAAATTTTTGAAAGAGATTCTTCCACTATTGGTATATGTTTCTGGGCTGAGCTGTATGTTTTTATGATCAGTGTCAAAGATACAATTGTCGGAGTTATGAGGGTAGTTTCAAATGGTTCAAATGGCTCTGAGCACTATGGGACTTAACATCTGAGGTCATCAGTCCCCTAGACTTAGAACTACTTAAATCTAACTAACCTAAGGACATCACACACATCTATGCCCGAGGCAGGATTTGAACCTGCGACCGTAGCAGCAGCGCGGTTCCGGACTGACGCACCTAGGACCGCTTGGCCACAACGGCCGGCAAGGGTAGTTTCTCAGGAGGAGCACATTGTCTTTTTTGAAGTTGTCCACTTCATTCCACAGTGAATCTTGTCCTGGCTATAACGTTTCTTCATATGACAGAAGCCATCGAAAGGTATCCGCCATTAAATGCAACTCCATGCTGCGCTAATTACTATAGCTGCATGGGAAGAATGTATGCCTTTATACATTTACATGTGACCGTATTTGCTAAAACAAAATGCCATGAAGCCTGCGGTATTTCTCATCATCGTAGTCTGATTGGCTAAGAATCTCTCGCAATCTAACATTACACTGGAACAGGTCACGCAAGAATTTTATAACCTCTTTCTTTGTACATAACCAGCACATTCTAAGAAAAGCCTCAATAACCACGGTCCTGTTGTTTAATGTTTCACAGTAGTCTCTTTAAATGACCGATCCCTCGATCGATGCGGAGAGCTTAAATGGTTGTTGGCTGATGACATATGAGATTCAAGTAACTGCAACAGATGCTGAATGATCTAACAAATCCTTGTTTTGTGTTACAAAAGTTTTACGCACATACGTTACTACGAGTCAAAGTGATGAGGTGCATATTATATGACCTGAAAATAATAAAATAAGAAATTGAATGAAAGCATTCATTTCCGATTGCTCACTGCTCCGTGTTTGCCTCGTTTTCAGAGAGAGTAAGCTGGATATTCAGAGTCAAGATGCCACTGCATTCCTGGAAAATTCAGCTGCGACGCACGTTTTACGCAAGGGGAGCTGGTATGCTAAATTAATTACGCGCGTTGGCGTTCTGAAGGACATCGCGCTTCAGATGAAATCAGATTCCTCAGAATTCGTCTGACAGAGTTTGGTACCGCCATATAATGTACGATCAAAGAACCGAAACTATTTGTTACATCAAAATGTGAATAGCATTGCAAATAAGGCGTGCAGGGTACAGTTACTAATATTTTTAATTTTATCTCTGTTCCGTGTTAAACGTTAAGTCCGTCTTCTTCAGCTTAACAATGGTATTTACTTCAATGCGGTGAAGAAGATATGAATTCTACTATATTTTTACGGACTGTTGCGTTAGTCTCGCATGATGTTACTACAAAACTGATGTTATGTACTACACTGTAGATAAGACGTATCGTTATTTAGTTGCAATTTATCTCAGAAAAAATTTCTAGAGTCACAAGCGGCATACATACATTTCGCTTTCCATCAACATACAAAAAGGCGGTCAAATAGTATATTTTAGTAGTACATTACCAGAATTAGTTTGAATCTGTGTCTGATATTTACTTTCAATGAAAAAAGTTTGGTCTTATTTACGATACGAACGTTCACTCCCTGAATATAAAGCAGTAATAGAAAATTGTTTTGACACATCCTCGTTGTTATCCCAACAGTTCGCCTGTTTACTTAATTTTGGGAATGCCATCTCGTATTTCAAACAAAAGCTGTTTCAAGAAACCACTTTTTTTAACTCTCCGCATTTTTGCTACTAATTTATTAGGCCCTAATGTAACTCCTTAGCGTACGCTAATAAGGATAGATTGAAAGTGATGCGCATGCTTAATAATTTAGACAATAAAAAAATTTACTTTATTTTTGTCCGATAATCCTATATTCCAACATTCATACAATCTCACTTTTACAACCTGTTGATCACCAACGAAGAACCGAAGTAGAAAGCTACTATAAATGCTTAAGATGGTTCTTTCACGTATGATGCAATTTTCGTACGATGTGCTAGATCTATTGACCGTTTCAAATCGATCAGTTGACAGTAATCTCAAGCAAATCTTAACCGCCAGATTAAGTTCGCATATCTTCAGAACGAAGGAAAGCCAGTAAGACAGTGTATCAGAGTGAAGTGTAAGGTAGATCTAAACCAGGTTCTAACGGCAAAGTCGAAAATTAGAAAAACACAGTATTTTAGGGCTGTTTTTTGAGAGGTTTGTTGATGCCAAAGACTCTTTATTTACTGATTACAAGTATCTATAGACATTTATTGAGTAGTCTTAACTTCTTATTTTCCAGTTGTTGATTTGGTCGCTAGTCTAGCTGCTGCTCTGTCTCGACCGAGATTCGCTTTTGAACGATATTAGGCACCCATGCCATGACGTTTATCCTCCGTATTTTTTATTAATTTTTGTGGCAAGTCGAGAACACGTGGACAGAGGGACCGTCGGGCTGTGCTAACGAACCAACTGATAAAACTCAGAAACATCTGCGCTCTCTTGGACTCCTATGCGATCTCACGAACAATACAAAACCGTTTCTTGGCAGTGGGATTCGTTTAATTCTTTAACAGGTGACACCAGTTTATCGATGACATAGACTTTGGTTGCGGCTGCGGAAATTTGACAATGACTAGAGGTCAGCAGCATTCAAGGATGAGAGTCTTTCCTTCCATGGATAGAGTGACAGTCGAGTTTATGTATAAAAGTTACTCAGTTTCTTGCCGCATCAATTCGTAGCTTATCCGCGACATTTCGGTATCCAGACAATACCATCTTCTGGCGAAGGCACTGAAAGGGAGAGCCGCCAAGTAAACTCTCGAACAGAACATAATTTAATGGTTGCTAAGGCTCAGGAAACAAGTTAGTATACGGGAAAAAGACCTGTAGACACTAAAATGCTTCAGGTAGATTATACAATGGTACGAGAAATATTTGGAAAGTAGATTTCAAATTGTAAAGTGTTTCCAGAAGGAAATATAAACTCTGGCCATAATCTGCCAGTAAATTAATGCAGATTTAAGCTCAATAAATTGCAGACATGTACTAAGTTATGGAGATAGGGCCTGGATAGGTCACAATAACCGTAGGTTTTTAAGATTTATATATGAGCATTAGACAGCGACTAACTGAAACAGGGCTGCGGTATGTAATGGAAAAGGAATAGGTAGCTTTGAGTGATGAAATACAGAAGGCAGCTCAGTGAAGACTATGTGAAAAGATAAGGCCCAGCAGGAATCCTGGGATAACACACGATGTATTAACGTTAATTGATCAATGGAGAAAATGCACTGGTTTGCAAAACTTAAGGACGAAAGTAGCTTTCATATGCTGCGTCACCGTCAAGTAAAAAAGCCTGATGAAAGTTGAACCATTCATATAAAAAGCTGCTGCAGCATAGTACAGTACAGAAGGTAACTAAATAGACATACGCAATGAGACGAACAGAAGTGACACTTTCGTTGGAAGACAATAATTAGACTGAAGTCACCGTGATTTATGATGGTCCCCTGGACTTTAAAAATACATCTGCAAATATACAATATGCATTAGATGAGTATGTGCCAAGCAAGATCGTAAGAGATGGAAAAGATCCACATGGTACAACAACCGAGTTAGAAAACTGCTACGGAAGCAAAGGGAACTTCACAGCAAACATAAACATAGCCAAAGCCTTGCAGATAAACAAAAATTACACGAAGCGAAATGTAGTGTGGGGAGAACTATGCGAGAGGCGTTCAACGAATTCGAAAGTGAAGTTCTATGTACTGACTTGGCAGAATATCCTAAGAAATTTTGGTCTTATGTCAAAGCGGTAGGTGAAACAAAACAAAATGTCCAGACACTATGTGACCAAAATGGTACTGAAACAGAGGATGAAAGACTAAATGCCGAAATACTAAATGTCTTTTCCCAAAGCTGTTTCACAAAGGGAGACTGCACTGTAGTTCCTTCTCTAGATTGTCACACAGATGACAAAATGGTAGATATCGAAATAGATGACAGAGGGATAGAAAAACAATTAAAATCGCTCAAAAGAGGAAAGGCCGCTGGACCTGATGGGATACCAGTTCGATTTTACACAGAGTACGCGAAGGAACTTGCCCCCCTTCTTGAAGCGGTGTACCGTAGATCTCTAGCAGAGCGTAGCGTTGCAAAATATTCGAAAAGGGCACAGGTCATCGCCGTTTTCAAGAAGGGACGTCGAACAGATGTGCAGAACTACAGACTTATATCTCTAACGTCGATCAGTTGTAGAATTTTGGAACACCTATTATGTTCGAGTATAATGACTTTTCTGGAAACTAGAAATCTACTCTGTAGGAAAAAGCATGGGTTTCGAAAAAGACGATCGTGTGAAACCCAGCTCGCGCTATTCGTCCACGAGACTCAGAGGGCCATAGACACGGGTGCCCAGGTAGATGCCGTGTTTCTTGACTTCCGCAAGGCGTTTGATACAGTTCCCCAAGTCGTTTAATGAACAAAGGAAGAGCGTATGGACTACCAGACCAATTGTGTGATTGGATTGAAGAGTTCCTAGATAATAGAACGCAGCATGTCATTCTCAATGGAGAGAAGTCTTCCGAAGTATGAGTGATTTCAGGTGTGCCGCAGGGGAGTGTCGTAGGACCGTTGCTATTCACAATATATATAAAGGACCTTGGGGAGAACATCGAATGTTTGCTGAGGCTTTTTGCGGATGATGCTGTAGTATATCGAGAGGTTGTAACAATGGAAAATTGTACTGAAATGCAGAAGGATCTGCAGCGAATTGACGCATGGTGCAGGGAATGGGAACTGAATCTCAATGTAAACAAGTGTAATGTGCTGCGAATACACAGAAAGAAAGACCCTTTATCATTTAGCTACAATATAGCAGGTCAGAAACTGGAAGCAGTTAATTCCATAAATTATCTGGGAGTAGGCATTAGGAGTGATTTAAAATGGAATGACCATATAAAATTAATCGTCGGTAGAGCAGATGCCAGACTAAGATTCATTGGAAGAATCCTAGGGAAATGCAGTCCGAAAACAAAGGAAGCAGGTGACAGTACATCTGTTCGCCCACTGCTTGAATACTGCTCACCGGTGTGGGATCTGTACCAGATACGGTTGATAGAAGAGGTAGATAAGATCCAACGGAGAGCAACGCCTTTCGTTACAGGATCATTTAGTAATCGCGAAAGCGTTACGGAGATGATAGATAAACTCCAGTGGAAGACTCTGCAAGAGAGACGCTCAGTAGCTCGGTACGGGCTTTTGTTGAAGTTTCGAGAACATACCTTCACCGAGTAGTCAAGCAGTATGTTGCTCCCTGGTACGTACATCTCGCGAAGAGACCATGAGGATAAAATCAGAGAGATTAGAGCCCTCACAGAGGCATACCGACAATCTTTCTTTCCACGAACAATCAATACGAGACTGGAATAGAAGGGAGAACTGATAGAGCTATTCAAGGTACCCTCCGTCACACACCGTCAGATGGCTTGCGGAGTATGGATGTAGATGTAGATGCAGATACAGGACATAGTCCTCAATAGGGTGTGTGACCACCACAGAGGTCAGTGTATGCTCTGCCTCGTGATCCCATGCTGATCTCAAGATTGTCAGGGTGTTCCATTCCTCCATTGCGCGGTTCACAACTACTGGACGGTCGTTGGTGTAGCCGGAGCCGCGTAACAGAGAGGTCGGTCCTGTAGCTATACCAGTTTGTCTGATACACAGTAGTTTAGTTTCTGTTTCCAAACGTACATCTGCGAGGAAGTAGATTGTACCTATGTATTTTACTGACTCCATGTAAATGTTATATTAGTACTCAGCGTACAGTTTAGATCAATCCTTTAGAGTGTGTATTTGTTTCCTGCTGTAGCTTTTATGTAATCAGAGTTACTGGTAAAAAGTAATTATTAATACATCGACTTTCAGTAGCGAAATTTATTTCTGTTTTAAGAGTTACACTTTTTTATAGAGGTGGAGCCCCTCCACGCCCACACCGGCATGATGGCCAACACAAAAGGTCTACTGCCATCTCTGCATAAGGGTTAGTATTCACTAAAGTGAGGTGTCGCAGGATATGGGTACTGCGATGTTTGCCTACGTCTGGTTAGGGTTAACCATTAATACACGCTCATCTGGAGATAGATTGGTCGAAATCGGACGAAGGGTAGCGGTTTGAAGGGCAGAGGAAAAAATGTGCCAAGCCAAGAGCCAAGGGAAAAAAAACCTCTGCGATAGTTAGGTCGGGTGGTAAGAGCAGTAGCGGTTGTCTTGCTGCCTGCGATAGGTCGTGCAAGGATAGGCTTTGTTAGTAGTGGGTATCATGTGTGTCGATACCTTGACGTTGTGCGTTTGTGCTGCTCGGTGGCTGGCGCTGGGTACTGGTACAGAGTCCTCGTTCAGCGTCAGCAACCTGCAACAGTTAGGTTTGTTATCGATCTTGTGTCCGATAGGTCATATACCGGAAGCACAGTGTGATGGAATGTTGGCAACTTGTTTGTGCGTCTGTGGGCGAGCTCGTCGGTGTCCCTGCTGTGGCCTGTTGGTCGGCTCTAATAGCAGCTGGTAGGTGCCAGTCAGTGTTGCTGATATGCAGGGGCTTACCGACGTTTGTCGCTGTTTGCGTATGTTAGTTTACCATAGGTGGCTATGCCCTAGCTAGCAGTGTCTTTGGCCACTTGTGCTTCCAACTGTGGTTGTGATAAGAGTTACACAACTTCCGATCGTATTTTACAGTGAGAAATCTGCAGGGCAGATTTTAGTGTTTGTTTATTCTCCTCGTTTATATTTATCGCACACTGCATCCTCAGCAACGCCACAGTCGTGTAATTTTCTCTTTGCCGGGATCTGTGTGTACATTCACAGTTACTCTAGAGTGTTTTGTATTTTTGGAAATCTTTTTCAATTTTCTACACAGTAAGATGTGGGTTGGGACAATGTTGTTGTGAGTGAACACAAGAAGAACTGCCTGCTGTCTGTAAACAGCTGGAAGGTGCATTGGCCACAGTCAACAGGCGTCTGGCTGCTGCTCAAAGCCACGGCGACTTCGGGGCGCCATTGACGAGAGTTTCGATGCCTTTGATGCCACTGGAATCCCCTGGTGATCTGGTTGTCGCTGTGTCATCCGATACGCAACATCTGACAGGTCCGTCTTTCCTCGAGGGTGACTGGCGGCCAGTGGTGGGTTCGTGTGTTACTGGGTGGAAGGTGAAAGAGGGAACGGGCTGCACGGCTGATTCCTTACGCCGCAGCAACACGTACGAGGTGCTACCCAGTGCTGATAATACTTGTGAGCCAGAACAAGGTGGCTCTCCTGTTGGCCTCAGCAGCTGATTTTCGTGCCCAGTCCGGACAAGTGCACAGGGCGGGTATGCTAGTCACTGGGAGCTCCAACGTTAGGCGGGTAATGGAGTCCTTCTGGGAAATAGCAGGTACGGCGGGAAAGATGGGAAAGATGCCAGGGTGCACTGTGTATGTTTGCTAGAGTCTCGTCCGAGACGTGGAGGAGGTTCTGCCGACAACTATCGAGCGTACTGACTGCAACCGGCTGTGAATAGTGGCAACTGTCGGCAGGAATGATGCCTGTCGGCTGTGTTCTGAGGCCATCCTCGGTTTCATGCGGCGGATAGGTGGTTTGGTGAAGGTAACTAGCATCGCATACAGGGTGCAGGCTCTGTAATATCGTAATCAGGGTCAACTGCGGTCGTCTGAATTGGAGCAGAGTGGAAGGTCTAAATCAGAGGCTCAGACGATTCTGCGGCGGTATCGGATGCGAATATCTCGACCTCCACTATCGGATGGAGAATTGTATGGTTCCCCTTAATCGGTCAGGCGTGTGCCACAAGCAGGAAACTGCTACTAGGGTAGCGGGGGTACGTGTAGCGTGCACATGGTGTTTTTAGGTTAGATGAACCCCTCTTTGAGTACGAGACGATTTGGCTGCCGAAATCGAAGATACAACAGCCACATTATTGCCTGAGAATGCTCGTCCTGACAAAACGGATATAAAAAAAGATTAATATGATGTTAGTGAACTACAGGGGCATCCAAGGAAATGTACCAGAATTAGTATCGCCTATTGAAGGTTAGTCCGCAGCTCGTGGTCGTGCGGTAGCGTTCTCGCTTCCCACGCCCGGGTTCCCGGGTTCGATTCCCGGCGGGGTCAGGGATTTTCTCTGCCTCGTGATGACTGGGTGTTGTGTGATGTCCTTAGGTTAGTTAGGTTTAAGTTGTTCTAAGTTCTAGGGGACTGATGACCATAGATTTTAAGTCCCATAGTGCTCAGAGCCATATTGAAGGTTATGACGTCCAGATAGTATTAGGAACAGAAAGTTGATTAAAACCGGAACTGAATAGCAATGAAGTCCTAGGTTCAGATTAGAATATTTATCGAAAGGATAGGTTAGCCGCCAATGGTGGCGGAGTATTTATTGCAATATAGAATTCGTTAGTATCTAGCGATGTTATAACGGATTCCAAATGTGAATTAATTCGGCTGAAATTAAGCATTAAAGATCGGTCAAAAATGATAAACAGATGCTGTTATAGACAGCTTGGGTCAGAAACTGTAGTGGTAGAGCGCTTCAGAGAGAACTTGCAGAGTATCGTTAGTAACTCTTCTGATCATGTTGTTGTAATGGGGGTGACTTTAACTTTCTAGGTATAGATTGGCAGAGTCATGCAATCAAAACTGGTGACAGAGATAGGGATTCGTGGGCCATTGCTCCTATGCCTCGTTCGAAAATTACTTTGAGCAGATCATTAGAGAACCAACTCGTGAAGGTAATGGCTTAGACATCCTAGTAACAAGCACACCTGAACTTATCGAATCAGATGACGCAGAGGAATGTATCAGTGATCACATGGCTGTGATAGCAATTATGACTGCTGGTATTACAAGAAATGTTAGCAAAGATAGGAAAATATTTTTGCTCAGCAAGAATGACGGGATATAAGATACAGAGTATTTGAGTAGTCAATATCAAACATTCAGTGCTGAGAACGAACAGGTGGTGCACAAATCGGAAAAATTCAAAAGTATCGTTCAATATGAATTAGACAAATATGTTCCGAGCAAGGTCTTATGCGATGGGGAAGACCCACCATGGTGTAATACCAGTGTTAGAAAACAGCTACGTAAACAAAGAGGGCTTATCTTAGATTCAAGAGAATTCAAATCGCAGCTGATAAACAAAAGCTGGACGAAATGAAATTGAGCATAAGGAGAGCAGTGAGGCAAGCGTTCAATGACTTTGAAAGTAAAATTTTGTCAATCGATGTAACCAAAAACTCAGAGATTTTGGTGTTACGTAAAATCAGTAAGCGGTACGAAATCATCTATTCAGTCCATACTGGCACCGTAACGGAAGATAACAGAGAGACGACCGAAATACTGAATTCGGTGTTCCGCGGAAGATCGCAGTACGAGCCTTCCGTTCAGTCAACGTACAAGCGACGAAACAGATGATATTGAGATAACCGATCGTCGAACAGAAAAGCAACTACAACCACTTAGTAGTGGAAAGGCATCAGGACAAGATGATATACGTGTAAGATTCTACCAAGATTACGCGAAAGAACTGCTCCCCTTCTAATAGTAATTTATCGTAGCTCGCTGGAGCAACGAAGGGCACCTAGCGATTGGATAATGGCGCAGGTCATTTCCGTTTTCAAAAGAGTCGAAAGATAGGCGAACATAATTGTAGGGCTATATCGTTGATGTCAATCCGTTGTAGAATTATGGAACATGTTTTATTCTCAACAGTTACGATGTTTTTGGAGAACGACAGTTCATATTCTGCAAAAATCAACATGGATTACGCAAATAGAGATCCAGCGAAACTCAGCTCGCTCTGTTGCTCCATGAGATCTACAGCGATGTAGACAACGGCACTCAGGTTGATGCAGTGTTCATTGAGTTTAATAAGGCATTTGACACCGTCCCGCACTTCTTTTTAGCGAAAAAAGTACGAGCTTGCCTAGTATTGCACCATATTTTCGACTGGATTCAAGACTTCCTTGCAGATAGAACTCAACACATCGCTCTTAAGTACCCTAAGGGGGTGTGATAGGACGGTTACTGTTTGCAGCGTATATATGTGGTCTAGTAGAAAGCCTCGGAAGCTCTTCAAAACTGTTGGGAGATGATGCGGTTGTCTATAAGAAAGTAGCAACGCCAGAAGACAGTATCGATTTGCAAAATGACCTTCAGAGGATTGAGGAATGGTGCAGGCTCTGGCAATTGACCCTGAACGTAAATAAATGTAATATACTGCGTATACGTAGGAAAAGAAGTCCACTATTGTACAACAACAATTTTGAAGAAAAAAATTGTTGAAAACTATATCTAACGTAAAATATCTAGGAGTAAATATCCAGAGCGACATTAAGAGGAATGACCGCATAAAACAAATAATAGGAAAAGCATATGCCAGACTGAGACCCAGATGAAGAATCTTAAGAAAATGTAACAAGGGACGTGGCTAATAAGGAGCTTGTTCTACCGATTCTTGAGTATTGTTCGTTAGTGTAGGACCTTTCAGCAGGCAAGACTGATTGAAGAGATAGAGAAGATCCAACGAAGAAAGGCGCATTTGGTCAGGGGCTCGTTTAGTCGACGCGAGAGCGTTTATTTGCAATTTGTTGGAGTTCTGATCGTGCCCATTCAGGCATGTCAACAATGTAAAGAGAATACGACATTGTATTGGAGAAAATTTTCTTGTCAATGATGAAACGAACGTAAGGACAACACAACATCCGATATGACAATGAATAGAACCCGGGATACTTTAGTTAGCAATCTGCAGCGCTGACCCCGCAGCTACCGAGGCGGATGCGTTACAGACCTCAGAAAATTCCACTGGCAGATGCTATAAGAGAGGCGTTAGGCATCATGGAATGGTTTACTATTGAAATTTCGAGAGAGTACTTTCCGGGAAGTGTCGGACAACATATTACTTCCTCCCACACACATCTCGCGAAATGACCACAACGAGAAGATTCGAGAAATTAGAGATAATACAGAGGCTTACCGACGGTCATTGTCCCGACGCACCATTCGCGAGTGGCACAGTAAACCCGTAGAGGTACCAGCAGTACACACTGTCAGGTGGTTGCAGAGAACTGATAGAGGGGTAGAGGTGCATGTGAACGTTGCAGTACGTCTCCCCATTGCATCCCACACATTTTGGATGGAATTTAAGGCGGGGGAACGGACAGACCGTTCAGTTCGCTAAATATCCACACGTTGCAAGAGCTCCTCCATCTGTGCTACTCAATGCGGTCGCGCATTGTCATCCTTAATAATGAAGTCGGGGGCGAAAGCATCCCTGAAAATACGCAAATAGGGAAGGAATGCAACGTCACAGTTACGCTGACCGCTGAGTATGTCGTGTTCAAAGATTTGGAGGTAAGTACGCCCACGCAACACTTTGACTCCGCCCAGCATAACACCTGGACCACCAACACGATTATGTTCGCCATTGTTCCTGGGTGTGTTACGTGTTCCCACCTCTCGCCATATGAGCGTAAGTTCAGAATCACTACTGTGAGTGAACCTGCGCGACCAGCAGAGGTACAGAGTACCCTCCGCCACGCACCATACGCTGACTTGTGGAGCATTTATGTACATTTAACTCCTCGTTGGTTCGGTCCCTATGCTCTTAGCACCATCCTAAACGGTGCAGTCGACGTGCGGGTGTCAACAGAACAAAAGGGACTGGTTGTTGAGCAAAGGGACCACCCCAGACCGTCGCCGTTCCACTATGGAGCGATTCTGTGTCTTGCAGTCCTGTTAAATACGGTTGCATTTGCAACCATTGTTTGAAATGCATCACTTCTTGCCTGTTGCAGAATGTAGGGGTCATCTTCTGTTGTAGTTGAACGTGGTCGATCACCGCCTCTTCTTCGCACAGCACTGCCTATGGTTCGGAACGCCCCCATTGCGTGTTATACATTGTTGTGAGCAATACCAAACTTCTGGCCTATACTTGTCGCACTTAGTACTTCTTCCAGTTTTCCGATGGATCTCCCCCGTGTGAAGTAATCCCGGCCATCTGGTAATGTAGACCACCACCACAGTGCACCATACCTGCTCGCTGATTCACACACACAAACACACACACACACAAACACACACACACACACACACACACAGTCTTTTCGCGTTCCCTCAACTGCCCTGTGTTGTTGGAGCAGCCCCATTTGCGCTATAGTCATGCTGACCTGACGCCACATGGCGTCCAGCTTTCTGTGCACGCCTGGGAGACCTCTGGCAACATACTCCCGCACTTTCATTCATTTCGTCGGAGTTGTTAATATGTTGTGTTACTTTGTCCACTTTGTCTTTAAGTTTTATGGAGCAAAGCACTCGAAAGGGAATGCAGATGACTAAAAAAATGGCTAGATGTTAAATGCAAAACTGTAAAAGCTTGCAAGACTATTGGAAAGATAGATGCCACATACAGCTTTGAACTTTTTCTCCTTAAGAGAGGTGGTGTGGCCTCAGTCCTTGGAATGCCGTTTCTTTTCCAGTTCAGAATGATGAACCCATATTTCATCACATGTGACGACGCTCGACAAAAAATTGTCACGATCAACCTCGTAACGCGCAAGCATCTCCGCAGAGATGGTCTTCGTTGCTCTTGATGGTCTTCTGTTAGGCGCCGAGAAACCCGGCAGGCACACACCTTAGAATTCTCCAAATGATGAACGAATGTGTCAGCACTACCAACGGAGACGGCCGATTGAACAGCCAGGTGTTTGGCCGTCATCCGTCGATCACCTCGATTGAGAGTGTCCGCACGTTCCAACAGTGCAGGAGTCACAGTTATGTAGAACCGGCCGGCTCCCGGGAGATCGGACAGGTCTGCGGATCTTTGTTGCGATGATGACAGAGCATCGCCCAAGGATTCACTGTGCTTTTGTTCAATGCTAGGTCTCCGTAGACATTCTGCAAGTGCTTATGAATATCTGCGATATTCTGGTTTTTTGCTAATGAATCTCAATTACAGTGCTCTGCTTGGAATGCACCGCCATTGAAGACGCCATTTTGAATAGTGCGTATAGTGCCGTTACCTGTTGGAACTTCAGGAAACTATAGAGCTGAGATAAAAAAAAGTGTTGCATTATTTACTGAACGCCCCTCGTCTGCGTGTATGGTGTTTTCAGAGGTCACAACCTTTTTAAATTCTCATATTATTGTATTTAACTCTTACACTACTGACCATTAAATCTGCTACGCCAAGAACAGGTGCAGATGATAAACGGGTATTCATTTGACAAATATATTATACTAGAACTGACATGTGATTACATTTTCACGCAATTTGGGTGCATAGATCCTGAGAAATCAGTACCCAGAACAACCACCTCTGGCCGTAATAACGGCCTTGATACGCCTGGGCATTGAGTCACAGAGCTTGGATGGCGTGTACAGGTACAGCTGCCCATGCAGCTTCAACACGATACCACACTTCATCAAGAGTAGTGACTGGCGTATTGTGACGAGACAGTTGCTCGGCCACCATTCACCAGACGTTTTCAGTTGGTGAGAGATCTGGAGAATATGCTGGCCAGGGCAGCAGTCGAACATTTTCTGTATCTAGAAAGGCCCGTACAGGACCTGCAAAATGCGGTCGTGCATTATCCTGCTGAAACGTAGTGTTTCGCAGGGATCGAATGAAGGGTAGAGCCACGGGTCGTAACACATCTGAAATGTAACGTCCACTTTTCAAAGTGCCGTCAATGCGAAGAAGAGATGACCGAGACGTGTAACCAATGGCACCCCATACCATCTCGCCGGGTGTTACGCCAGTATGGCGATGACGAATACACACTTCCAATGTGCGTTCACAGCGATGTCGCCAAACACGGATGCGACCATCATGATGCTGTAAACAGAACCTGGATTCATCCGAAAAAATGACGTTTTGCCATTCGAGCACCCAGGTTCGTCGTTGAGTACACCATCGCAGGCGCTCCTGTCTGTGATGCAGCGTCAAGGGTAACCGCAGCCATGGTCTCCGAGCTGATAGTCCATGCTGCTGCAAACGTCGTCGAACTTTTCGTGCATTTGGTTCTTGTCTTGCAAACTTCCCTACCTGTTGACTGAGGGATCGAGACGTATCTGCACGATCCGTTACAGCCATGCGGATAAGATGCCTGTCATTTCGACTGCTAGTGATTACGAGGATCCAGCACGGTGTTCCGTATTACCCTCCTGAACCCACCGATTCCATATTCTGCTAACAGTCTTTGGATCTCGACCAACGCGAGCAGCAATGTCGCGATACGATAAACCGCAATCGCGATAGGCTACAGTCCGACCTTTATCAAAGTCGGAAACGTGACGGTACGCATTTCTCCTCCTTACACGAGGCATCACAACACCGTTTCACCAGGCAACGCCGGTCAGCTGCTGTTTGTGTATGAGAAATCGGTTGGAAACTTTCCTCATGCCAGCAAGTTGTAGGTGTCGCCACCGGCGCCAACCTTGTGTGAATGCTCTGAAAATCTAATCATTTGCATATCACAGCATCTTCTTCCTGTCTGTTGAATTTCGCGTCTGTAACACGTCATCTTCGTGGTGTAGCAATTTTAATGGCCAGTGGGGTATATCAAGTCTTATGTTAATTCTCTTATTTTATTCTCAAGTTCTTGTTCAGGAAGAACTGGCGTATTTCCTTGGATGATACCGGTCGTAGGAACATCCGAAATATAGAAATGCCGAACACCATGAACAGCAGTTTTGCCGCAGAGACATTTCTTCGTATGAATCTCAGTCGGTAAAGAAACGCCGTTAACATTGGTGACGATTTCACCCGTTGGCAGTAATTTCGCGTCAGACCATACGTAATGGATCACTTTACACTTTACTGACAACAGGTGCTTGCATTTGATTATGAATCGAGATAAA
This sequence comes from Schistocerca nitens, assembly GCF_023898315.1. Classification (NCBI taxonomy): domain Eukaryota; kingdom Metazoa; phylum Arthropoda; class Insecta; order Orthoptera; family Acrididae; genus Schistocerca; species Schistocerca nitens. Next base: position 717,844,039 of record NC_064616.1, read on the forward strand.
CTACAGGAATTTCACCGAAAACAATCTTAAATTATTTTCTCATCATTCCTTTACTATCAGTAGAAGAATAAGATAAGGCTACCGTTATTTCAAATACATCGGACAACATTCGTGTAGTAATTTTCTACGGGCAAGGGTATATAAACGAAAAAAAATAAAGGTTGTAATCGGGCTTCGAACATGGGACACAAAGATGAAAAGCCCCTTTGCCACAGCGTCTGCCTCGAAAATTTTGACCGTCGTTTCATCAGAAACGGTCATCTACGGATTAAACCAAGACACGTGTTCGCTTATTTTGAGCCTTCTTCATTGAGCGAAGCGTCAGGGAAATCGTGTTATGGCATTTGCCGTGTTCTCCTCATGAGCAATACTACAGACGTCATGTGACCCGTACCAGCCACATTGGCGTCTTCGTTTGTTGTCGGTAATACCTGTGGTGCCATCATGCGGTGGCCGATCGAACGAATGCTACGCGACTCCTATTTACAGGCACATTTATATTCGAGTGCGCGACTTTTCGGTGCACCGATGTGACGAGTCGTGGGCCCACGCTTACGTTTACGACATCCGCGGGGCGGCGCGGCGCAGCGTCGCGCGAGAGGAGCAGAGCGGACCAGGAGGAGGAGAGATCGATGGGTGGCGGTAGAGGCGGCGGCGAGAACGGCCGCGATTGGCCGAGGCCGGCGGGGCGGCGGCGCGGCGGCGCGCGGACACAGCTCGGAGGCCGCAGTCGACTGGCGCGCAGGTTCGAGTCTGGGCGCGCCGCGAGCCATGCTCCATACAGCCCGCGTCTGCGAGTGCGTCCGTGAACACGTGCGGCGATGACAAGCCACTCTCAGCCATAGGTTCATCAGTTTGCTACTGCAACATTTCCGGTTCGGTTGCTACCTCCTCGTTAAGAAAAAAAGATTTTTTTTCCACATTTCTGCAATGTGATAATAAACCGAGAATTTCACACACGAAGCTCACTGCGTCAATGGTACCCAAAACTAGACAGCTGTAGTAGCTTATAAATTAAGCTGTTCGACAGTCAAACAGTACCAGTGTACAGACATTCTGACGTGTAGAAGCATTTATTGAGGAATAGTCCTCTCTTCACTGTATAACAATATGCTTCTTCTTGCTGGTTCATCGATCTTTGTATGGCTACAGTGTTTTGTCGGTTGCTATCAACTTAAAACGTAGTGGAGGGTCGTTTTTGTTAACAAATCTATTATTGCTTGGCATCGCTAGAAATTGTGGAAAGAACGGAAAAGTCTGTTCGTCCATTACAGCCCAAGTGAAGGAATATGTGTCTTTTATAACAGTCAGATGAGTCGATAAGTCGACCAGTGTTAGTAATGACGCATATACTTGTTAACAGAAAGTCCGAGATGTGAAATAATACATACGTCAAATGCTTTATGAAGGAAATGTAGCCGTAGGGAAATAGCGATGCAACAGGAGTGCGATATTATGTTGCATATGGCTAATGGGTTTAGAGAAAGTTGCTGCCAAAATGAAATGCTTAGTGTCCTACAGACGATGTTCCACTGCTGAACTAGAACGAAGAATCTTCAGAAAAAAACGGATTTAGCGATGTGACTGCAATGTTGTCCGCAGCTGTATAAACTCTCCTTCGTGACAGGCGAAGGAATTGTGCTGGGCTCAACATGCAACTCGAGAACCACAGTCAGTCTGATTCCACTCGCAGAGTCGAGGCCTTAGCGGTTTGTGAGAACTAAACTCACACGAGAGGTCCGTGACGCGGCTGTCAGGAAGAAAAAAGTTTCTTCTGTGGGTGAGATGTAATTGCTCGTGCCGCGGGTGGCAGAAGCCGGCCTCGTTACGCGGTGAGCGGCGGGCGCACCGGTATGAATCTGTACGGACGGCCGAGCCGCGGTTGCGCCGGCTCGAAGTGTGTGGACAGCCGGGGTGCGTGAGCGAGCAGAACTGTCTGCCGGCGAGTGCGACTGCCCGCCGCCCCCTGCGGCGCTCAGCGGCGTGGAGGCGGCGTGCTGCGACGACTCTGGCGTGGCCACGGGGGCGAGCCCGGGGGCGGCGGCGGCGGCTGCGGGGGCGGCGGGCCAGGGCGCGGCGGGCGCGGGGGCGGCGGTCACGCTGCAGCAACACTACTACCCCGAGGGCGGCTGGGGGTGGCTCGTCGTGGCGGCGGCGCTCGCCGTGCACGTGCTGGCCCACGGCGTGCACGCCGCCGCCGGCGTCTTCGTGGCGCACGTCGTCCGCGCCTTCCCAGGGGCCACGCTCGTCGCTGCAGGTAACGCATCACCTCCCTCTCAGGAAAACACCGCCATCGGTGACAACTTCGTCGAAGGCGCCATCCATTTAGCCACAGTCTCTTTCGGCCCCTACTCGTCTTAAAATGAGACTATACATTTTTATCACGAATTACATATTAATCCTTATACGGGGTGTCACCTTTATCTTGACCAACCTAAATAACATTTTGTCCACAAACAAAATTAAAAAAATTAGTCGAGTAAATGATGTTTAATAATTCGTCCATAAATGGCGTCATGAGGTCTGTGACTGACGATAAAAATAAATACATAATTAAGAGGGGTAGGACGTCAAACGGGCCGACTTGGTGCAGGAGAGTCACCACAGGACATTTTAATTTCGACTGTCTATACTTTTACAAATAAATTCATAAAACTTTGTCACCATGACTAGGAAGGATTGAGGACTCACACTTATCGCAGTGGAAGTTCAAAAACGTAGCAAAATACCTTTTTTTACATGTCAAATTTCATCATTTTTTTAACTTATTACTGGCCACATTTGTTGCTATAGGTACACTTTTTTTCCTAAGTAAGAGAGATTCTTCAATGAATTTTTCATAGCATACAAACAGTAGTTAGAGGTGTACGAAACTCTAGAATTTTCCAAATCTATTTAAAAACTGTGGAGAAAATTGAGATAATCAACTATAAAAATTGAGTTTTTTCTAAACATGAAGTTTAAAATGAAACAGTTCATTCATTTTTTCATAAGTTAAATAACTTCTAGAGTTTCATACACCTGTAACTATGGTTTGTATGCTGTGCAAAAGTCATCGAAGAATCTCTCTTACTTAGGAAGAAAAGTGTACCTATAGCAACAAATGCAGCCAGTAGTAAGTGAAAAAATGATGAAATATCACATGTAAAAAAATGTGTTTGTTACATTTTTGAGCTTCCACTGCTATGGGTATGAATCCTGAATCCTTCCTGATCATGATGTTAAAGTTTTATGAATTTATTTGTAAAAGTATAGACAGTGGAAATTAGAATGTCCTGTGGTGCCTATCCTGCTCGAAGTCGGCACGTTTGACGTCCTACCCCCTTAAGTGAATTATCCGTTGGTGTTTGGCGTAGCGTGATAACAATATTAAAAAGGGAAACACTTCTTAATGTCGTGTAAAATTGTATTTATTTGGTCACGAACGGGCTTTCGGCTTCTCAGGCTATCTTCAGGTGGCAACTGAATGTCTCAAACTCAGATCTACATATACATGGATACTCTGCAAATCACATTTAAGTGCCTGGCAGAGGGTTCACTAAACCACCTTTACAATTCTCTATTATTCCAATCTCGTATAGCGCGCGGAAAGAATGAACACCTATATCTTTCCGTACGAGCTCTGATTTCCCTTATTTTATCGTGGTGATCGTTCCGCCCTATGTAGGTCGGTGTCAACAAAATATTTTCGCATTCGGAGGAGAAAGTTAGTGATTGGAATTTCCTGAGAAGATTCCGTCGCAACGAAAACCGCCTTTCTTTTAATGATTTCCAGCCCAAATCCTGTATCATTTTTGTGACACTCTCTCCCATATTTCGAGATAATACAAAACGTACTGCCTTTCTTTGAACTTTTTTATGTACTCCGTCAGTCCTACCTGGTAAGGATCCCACACCGCGCAGCAGTATTCTAAAAGACGGCTGCTCAGATGGACATGACGTGCGACTTACACAGATATTATTTGTACAGAAGATACAAAGATGACAAAATGTGTAAACAGAGAAACATTTCAGTAATTACATTAACTAAAATAGATAACAAAAGTTTATGTGGTGATAATTTAAAATATGATGACGAATAGGATGAATTTACAGTTTGAATCTAGTATTTGTAACGAAAACTTAATTTAACAAAGGGGAAAATTGAAATTGAATTGGATCATTTAATACTAGGCTGATATTCTGTGTCATGTGTTAGTTGATTTCCAGTAGGGTCATCTTTCAACTTTTCTTGACACAATGTAAAACTTAACAATGTACATCATATGGATGGTTTTCTGCTAAAAGATGGTCAACAAAAGTCGAATCATTTTTCCTTAATCGCCAGCTTCTCTCGTGTTCACTTAGCCTAACTACCACATTTCTGCCTCACTTTTTCATACCGCTTCCAAGTGATTGTATGTACTCTACACTGTGCCGAGTGTTGCGATTTGCCTTTACCACTGAATAAACATTTTGAGATATTATTGGTATTATAAAATACAGGTCTGTGGTTACAAGACTTTAACTTATTTGCGATATTTTCTGAAATGTTGCAAATATATGGAACTTTGCACGAGGCTTTGTAACTATTGAGTGACTGCTGTTGACCAGCGAATAGAAGAGGTGTAATTTTATTAACTTTCTTTTTTCGTATAATATTATTAGTCAGGGTAGAGTCATAGCCATTGCTGGAAGTGTTTTGTTTGATGGTTTGTAGTTCTGTTTGAAAAACCGATTTGGACAATGGAACAGATATGACGCGATGCACCACTGAATGGGAAGCTGCATGTTGACGGTTTTGTGGATGCTGGGAGCTTGCAGGGATCGCATAACAAAGTGGCTAGCTGCTGTATTTATTTAAATAATGTGTTCCACAGCCATGGAGCTCAACAGCCACTAAAGTTGATAAATTATATGAACTTGTAACAGTAAAGTTTACTTACAAGGGAAACAGAATCGAGAAGATGCTCCATACTGTTATTTGTTGCATGTTCTCTTCACTTTACATTATGTTTACAGTGTGACTTCACACAAAGGTGTGATACATACCAGAGATATGCTATATTTACCTTCAGTACAATAGGATTTGAAAGATGTTCTCAATGTAAACATAAGATATCATGTATAACATCTCTGTGTGAAGTGACAGTGTAAACATAATGTGCAGTGAAGAGTACGTGCAACAAGTAGCAGTATTCAGCATCTTTTCTATTCCACTTTCCTTGCAAAAACATTTTTCTATAAATCATCTTATTTAACGCGGCCTCTAAAAAAAATCACCAGCAAAAGATGAATCGTAACCTGTCATGCACTTGATTTGCTGCTGAGAAAAGGCGTCTTTGTTCAACACTAACAACAAGAATTAACACCGCTATGCCCCACCTCAAGATGATAGTGTGAACAATCGAAACGCTTAGTGGGAAAGTAAATAGGTGACTGACGCAGTAAACTGTTTAATTTAGAAATGTTATTTAGCTACCGACATGACTGGTTTTCTTTTAACTTAGTTTTTTATGAAGATTTGAACAGCTGTGCGGCTTTTTTAAATAGAACAATATATTTTTTGTTTGCTTATGCACTTCCTCACCTCAAGACGTCTTCAGAAACGTAACGCACTTCACTATTCAGGTAGACATGACGTTATTAAAAACTTAATGCTGAATATACTTTAACTCTCCTCAACTAGCACACAGTGCACGTAACTCGTTCGTTTGCTAGAGTTTCCGTTAAATAAAAGGAAACATAAGGACAAAAAGTTTTTGGTGTGCTCCAAATAAGGGTGACACCTTGTATTCGCGAACGACGTTAAGTGACGTGCGAAGAAGAACTTAGGGTCTACAGTGCTCGTACTTACGGCTAAACAAATCGTTCACTCGACAAAATTGTCACTGGTTGCAATAGTTTCCTCGTACTTTCATTTTGAATTAGTCAGGAATGCTCCAGCAGTCACAGAGAATAAGAGTCTCCGATTTCTTGGTGCAGCAAATTTTCTACGTTTTCTCTGATTTCTGGTAAGAAACGCGCTGATACAGGTCACACAACACCAGAGCACTGTCTTACACGATGTGAGGAAAATGAATCCGTTTAGCGTAAAGAAGAGCGATTGCGACCTTACACGCGTTTTCCTTTGGAAATACATTACCTCTTTTACCAGTTATTAAAAGTATCGTAAAAGTTTTTAGACACAAACATTGTTTCATTTCTACACCAAAAGAGATATGTTTCTTACGACGACGATTTTTATGTAAGTAATTTTCCTTGCGCACTGCTTTTTTCAGGGAATAATTCCCTTTCGTTATTTAACGTTTATAACTTTCTAACAACTTGCATGTTATCTTCGTTTTGTGTGAGCTGCTGCATCCTTTTACTAACTTCTAAAATTTTCGGGGATCTTTAAGCAGAAACTCGCATTTACTGACGATTATTCGCTGTTTTCATTCTGTTATTTTGCACGCAATAATATCATAAACAAAATAGGAACATAGATAATGTTCTTTAGGTAACATGTTTTGTCATATTGCCACTTCGTCATTTATGAAAATAAATATAGTGGTGTGTCATTAATATTGTGGCAAATACTTCAACTGATATTACTAATTATTCTTAAAATGATATGTATATGTTGCTACAAAGCAGAATTTGTTGGCTGCAGTGAATACCAATGGAAACATGAAACTTTCAAGTCAGAAAGCTATAAAACATAATAAACGAAACGTATAAAAAAGAAAATTTATAACTATATGTGGAAGGATATGCCACAACATTTTTTTAATACAGTTTCATATGGTGCAGTTGCAGAATTTAGAAACTTAGATTTTTATTATAATTTCTCTCTCAAAATTTGGATTCTCATAAAACGTATTTTCAGTAGCTTTACCGTAAACTCTAGCTGAAGCTTCTAACGCTGAATTAAAACGGGAATTATAACTATATTTCATCACACCTGTTAGGAAATTATACAGATCACGTTATTCTCTAGCTAATAATAAAATAGAGACGACGCATAAAACAAGAATTTCTTTTTCGTACATAAAGTGTTTTACTTGTTTTTATTGGCGAGAAATGTCGGTTGTACCTGAGATAAAGGCAACAGTAAATGACACTGATATACTTTGTGCATCTTCCCATTGGTACTCCATCTGTATGAGTTCATTACTCTCTCAGCGTACACACCTCTGAATGAATGCTGGTTAATGAACCATACCTTTTGCTACTCCTGAAATTCTTCTTTCACTATAATATAGTTTTGAATATTTTATTTATGAAGAGTACACAGAAAATTTCATTCGGCTCTGGTTGTACATCTTTTTAATAATAATATGCATCCCGTGTTTGTACAACTTCGTTCTTGTACATAAATTCTCATTTACTTTCAAAGAATCCAGCTATTGGGGCTTTTGTTACTTGCATTAGTCAACCGTTAATTTGGTGATGCGATAGCAAGATAATTACGGCATCGTGAAAAATGGAGTTAAAGGGAAAAAAAGCTGTACACTATCCGCTGCTGTTTGTAGTACTTCCGCATACAGTCTAGATAACGTGCTACCCGAAACCGATGTCGCATACAATTAATGTCAGTGACATACGTTTCATAAGAAAGGAGCTATGTAGATAATTCAGTCTCTGTTTAATACTATTTCTGGACGAAGATAGAAACTCAAAATCACCTTTTTTAAGTATAGCATCCGAACCGTTTTCAAGTCTTATTCAGCTGAGTCTGCAATATAACTGAGAGCGCTGCTTGTGAAAATCATTTTTCTAATGTGTGTCTAAGATTAGATTGCCCATATTCTTATCATATGTGTCACTGGTAACCACTAATATAAATGTTCTGTGTTGTTACTGCGTTCCCTCCGTGCTGTAAGTAGAGGACGATTTAAGAACATCATAAGTTGATGTAGATGTAGACTTTAAGATATTTTTACTGCATTCGATTCTTGTTTGCAGTAATGTGGATCAGATGGTACCTTTTTCAAATCAGGTGATGAAAAAATTACATTATTCTCCAGCTTATTTGCATGATAGTTTCACAGATTTAGTGTTCAAAACTTGATATAGTGAAGATCGAGCGGCAGTTTGTAATTTACAATTTCTTAATTTATTCTCATTTGACCTTACAAGTGCACACATCTTCCACTAAAAAGAAAAAAGTGAACCTAACAGTTCTTATAATAATGTTTTTACTGCATGCAGTACTTTTGCGAATCAGTTGAACTTAAAACAGTTTACGTTTTGACACAAAGGACACTCTAACGTATGTACTTAGAATACACATAGAAACCCTATTACTGAACAATTTCACGTTATTTTATTAATTAGCAATTGTGAAAGCCACTAACTTCTGTAACGACCCTGAATAATAAAAAATGATGGAACATTTGTGCAAAGTGCTATAAAAGTGCAGGCATACTCTCACAGTGCACTCCAGAGCCACTTTTGAGACGAACCAGGCAAAGAAAAACACTTTTTGCGTGATTACGTTTATGACCAGTTGAAGCTGGTATTAAATTCGAAATTCTATCGCTCAGATTTACGTCCATATTTGAGTTCCTCTATCAACGAAGAAAGACTAGTAAGCGTGTTTCGTGATGGCTGTGATGCAGCGGTAGGCTTAATGGCGTCTGTCAGCAATTCGTTTCCAATTACCCGCTGCGGGCGGTATAGAGAGCGGCAAATCCAACTCTGCAGAATACCCTGCATGACAGGACCCCCTGAGCGCCGTGGGATGAGAGCACTAATCACAGAAAAGACCTCACACTTGGTCGCAGTGCATACACACACCGTCATCTTAACACAGTGCAGAGATGACCAGTTATGCAATAAACATTGAAGTACGCGGTATCCGTTAGGGAAATGGAATTCAGTTTCATGTCGAGCCCGACGTAGAACGAACTAGCAGCTGTGACTGTGAAGGTCTGTTCGTTATTACAGTTCAACAGAATTATGCTGAGATAAATACTTGTTAATTTAACACCAATTTAGAGGTAAAAAACGTTATATTTCTTTTCCTGAAACGAAACTTCGAATAATTAAAAAAAATCTATGAACTTAACTTTCTTAATAATATCTTTGTGTTTTGGTTCCTAACAAAAATGAAGAATTTATGAGATGAGATTTGATTCATGTACGTATTTTCTGTTTTTTCCAATGATAACCTTCCTTAACAAATCATGAAACACGCTTTAAAATAACTGATGATTCACATGTTACACTGTGTAGGATGCGACACGTGGTCAGCGCTGCCATTATACTGTTTTATAAGGGATTCAGCTACTACTGAATGAAAAGAGCTGACCGACTGTTTCGAATAGGTTCAACTGCCCAAATCTAAAGCAAGACGATCGCAAGATAACCGATAAATTTTACACGTTTTTTAGCTTTTACTCTGGACTTTACCTCTGAATTGTAGTGGATATATGATTGGTATTTCATAGAAGAAATTCATTTTATTTACATGGAACTGGATAAGTGCCAGTAAGTAATATTTTTAAATTTGTACCCCACGAAGAGCAAAACGTAGCAATATTTGGCAGTGTTTCGCTACATTAATGGTTAGTCACAGCTACAATACGTCATATCAACAAAACATTGAGAATAACAGTGAGGAGAAATATGATGTAGAACGATGAAGTACAGTAAGTCATGAGTAAAACAGGCTGCAGATTTTGTAGCGCTCTGAGAAAGCAGTTCGTTTAAAAAAGATATTACTTATAACACGGTAGTGTGACTTGCATTGGGATACCGTTTTAGTGAATGGAATTGAGGTATGGTTAATAGAAATACCGGGTGCATACAAAAAAGCCAAAGGTTTCGCAAAAAGCGTGAGAACAGATCAATTACGGATCGCACACAGCTATAAAAACAGTCTTCCCATTGTCCTTCCCTGTAAAGAACGGTGAAACAAAATGTGTCCTTTTACATACACAGCGTATAGTTGTAGATATTTAACATCCCTTGCTGTTTGTGCGTCCGCCACTTAGCGTAAAAGGTAGCAATGAAAATCGGACACGTTGACGCAAATGAATAAAAACCCAGAAAACACATTCGCTCTACGATCTGTATTGCTTTAGCAACAACACCTTAATCCGTATGAAAAATACGGGGGTAATGATTGATTCTGGGGACGGGGTGAAACGACCGAAACAGTAAGGCGAAACTGTTTGTGTCAATATAGTGCTGTTTTTAAGCAAGCCTAATGTTTTTATGAATGACAATAAGGCAACATTAGTATTGCTACGTAAAACATTTATTTATTCGGTTTCTTCTCACGTCGGACTAGAGACGGTATAGTTTGCGATGTAGACAAAGAGACCTACAGTAAACAACTTAAACGTGAGGGATTAGTTATAAAGTAAAAATATGGTAATACTTGCTATCACGAAGGAGAAAGAACACAAGGAGGAAGAGAGTTAATACGTATCCATATTTCTGGCTAATGATACCTGAGAGATGACTATTAGAGGCGTAAAGGAATTAAATGAGAGGTAAAGGACGAGTGCTGTTATTTGCAGAGATAAGTAGTTATTTATTTATCACAGAAGAAAAGTTTCGCGCCTTTTTAAGCGACCTAGATATTCAGTTCCAAACACGTTTCGAAATGTTTTGTATACTTTCTGAATTTCGATAAATGTAAGACATCTCTTTCATTAAAAACGATTCAGTTACAAGTTCCAACTTTTCATGGACAAATAGAGCAAAGGAAACAATGCAGTAGGCCAGTAGGCTAAGCCTAATACGATGAGAAAATACATACATGTTCAATTATGTTTATTACTTATTCTCCATTTTCATGAGTACAAAACGCAATTATTTTTAATGTTATAAAGTATCATTACAATTTTCGTGAAGAGAAAATAGCCCTATCCCACATCAACAAAAACTATGAGGTTAACTCCATTATTCCATATCAAAATACCGTCATCCTGTCGTTAACGTTGCACTGTAACTACACACGCATTCACACACACACACACACACACACACACACACACACACACACACCTAGCTGCGATGTTAAGATATCTTTGCCTGTTAAAGATAACACCGTTTTCAAAAAATTTCCGATCTTCACACATGTGAATAATGAATGAACATCAGCGAATATTGTTTGTTTTGGAACTATGTTTGCTTTAACTGTTATAATGCACAAGGAATGACCCCGCAGGCATAAAGTAGTTATTTTACAATTGCGGTACCTTAAAAAGTACAGTTATGACCATAATAGAAGAACGATTACAAAAGCATGCCGTACCCTGACATTCCAAGCAGTTATATTTCGGCTTACAGTCACGTTTTATACACATCATGGCTTTATTTGGCTTTGGAAGAGAGTATTCCAGACAATACATGCATCTTAATTTCGTATTCAATCATTAATAATCTGTTCCTTTTGATTGTGTCTTGGATTATTAACCACCGCATCAAAACGATGAGGAGGGCAGTAATCACTATTTATGAGGAATGAAGAAAAAGTAGTCGCATTAAATATGAGTAATCTTCTTCTCGCATAAGTTAACGGTCTATAATAGTGCCGGCGTCTGGCGATTTCTCGTAACGTATTATTTGGTAGTGTTTAGTTGACACACCTTTTAGGTGACATCATACAAATGGAATTTCCTTCGTTCACTGATAGAATACTCTGTATTTTAGAACAAAAAAACAAACATGAATCGGTAGAACACTCAGAAGAACACGTTTTACATTCTAAACGCGCCGTAGTTGCAGTTACAAGAAAAGCTCTTGGCGTAGTTCACTTAGCATAGGGATGGTTAGAACATTTTGCTTCTTTTGTTATAATTAGACACGATTGTGAAGAAAGTATTTTGAGTGCTTTCATTAGAATATTTTGCTACTAACATCAAGTTTTAATGCACAAAATCAAGTCATATGTTGTTCTGGGTTCTAGTGCGCGGTCTAGTCAGCATGTCTATGGCGCCCCATTTAATCCACGATTTTGGAGTTTATGTTGCCGTATTTCTGACCTTTAAAAACATTTATAAACAAAGGATTTCTTTCAACAGCTTTTGTCTAGTGTGGAATATCTTCATGTGCATTCACACAAGGAATATGCCACGTGCAGAACTAATGTAACTATACGAGAAGCTGACTAACTGTGATAGAATTTCCAAGTGCAAGACTAAATGTGCATTCATATTATGTTCGTCAACAAGTTCCAGCCGCAAAAGCATTTTAATAATATATCTTTGCCTTAAAACCTGCCTACTTTGTTTACTGAATCAGGATAAAAGAATATGTAACGGCTTTACTGCACAAATACATCAATTGTTTGTTCTGAAGATACTGCCAACAATTCGAATACTAAACACTAATGACCATAAAATTTATCTAAAAAGTGTTGTTCATCCGATTCTCCGTTTTTAATTTCTTGCAGTAACCTACTACCAGCCACTCGTCAGAAAAACCATCAGACGAACGTCGGTCGAATAACCCGAGACAGAGGCCAAGAGGCAGTTTGTCAGCAACCTAAGACTTTCCATTTGTGTTTATTTCTCTGCCCTGCTTCTCCCTTCCTCTATGTGTCTCCTGAGTCCTCGACTTCTTATTGTTAATGTTACCTGAAATATAATGTTACCTGAAATATTCCACAACAGAGCTCCATTTTCATTTTTTATTCGTTTCCTTTTTAAAAGTAGCATAAATTACATATTCTTTTCTCAGATACTGCTGGCATGGGAATTAGTGCTGTATGAAATAAATTCGTGGATGGATTACATTTTGCCAGCAAATGCTTTAATGGATGTGACCTAATAATTCTCAGCCACCAATTTTCTTTTTACAAAATCGTAGTCTGTGAAACCAGCTAGACACACAATCAGATTTGTATCGTTTCTAGTACTTTCAGTCAAATTACGTTACCTTTCTTGAAGGGTTCATCGTCTGTTACTCAGTAATATGCACTGGTTTTTATATTGTACAGCACTGGCTTCCTCAGCTGATACGGATTTGATATTCCATTTGACAAAATTAGATGTTCACGATAATTTCGTAACTAATCTTGTGATGGTGAGTGAAAAACGATTACAGATTTCTGTCGCCGACAGTTCATGACAGTCCGCAGCTCGTGGTCGTGCGGTAGCGTTCTCGCTTCCCGCGCCCGGGTTCCCGGGTTCGATTCCCGGCGGGGTCAGGGATTTTCTGTGCCTCGTGATGACTGGGTGTTGTGTGATGCCCTTAGATTAGTTAGGTTTAAGTAGTTCTAAGTTATAGGGGACTGATGACCTTAGATGTTAAGTCCCATAGTGCTCAGAGCCAATTGAACCTTTTTTTTTCTTTTTTTTATATAGTTCATGACAGAAACAATGCAGGTCAGTACTGTGACGATTACATTCATGAATACACGGGAAGAAAAAATAATTCAATCTGCTGCAGTGAGTCACAACACTTTATTTTGCTCCTAATCCCAGATATAGTTCATGACGTATTCTGGCACATATCCAGCTCCTTAGCTTCATAAATTGTAAGACAGTGTTTCCGCTACTCGTTATTTTTTCATAATTAATAAATGGACACATGTTTCTGCTCGACGAAAATCCAATAAAAGTGTTCAAAAAGTTACCAGCTCGCTCTGGTAAAATTTAGCTCATTAACATTCAGCCTCTGTACGGTGCGTGAAGCCCTCACGCCATTCCTTCTCCATTACTTACGTCCACAATTTATTAATTTCCGCAATATACAACATTTCAAGGACACAGACGTGCCATTGTCGTATAAGAATTACGAGGGAGTGCTGCAAAGTAATTCCTCCGAACTTTTTATGTGGAAACTCTTATAAGCTTTTTAAATAAAACGAGCTTCATTAAAATTCTACGTCTTTATTCTTCATGTCTACATATTTATTTTTCAACATAGTCTCCCCGGAGACGAACACTTTTCTCAAGAAGTGATCATATTGTTGATGCCCTCTGTGTAGACTGTTTGACTTTGTTGACGGAGCCACAATCTCATCCCTGCTTGCACCGATTCCTCGCTATCAAAGCGAAGAAGCTTCGAAAACAGATAAAAATTGTATGAGGCCAAGCCGGCACAGTATGGAGGATGACCTATGACAGTGAACCCAAGGCGATGGATTGTTGCACGTGTCGTAATGCTCGTGTGTAGTCTAGCATTATCATGCTGAAGGAGAGAGTGATCCATGTGTGGACAAACTGTTCTGCGGTTAGAAACTCGATTACAGCACGCCGTTTCTCACGCAACGGCATAGTTACGCTACACACCGCCATATTACGCACTGCAATTTGGAGCCCTCTAGCGGCAGAGCGGGAAAGTCGACCGAGTAATATGCATGACATGTAATACCTCAACGATATTGAGAACAGAATAAAAAATTTGGACGCATTACTTTTCAGCACACCCTCGTAAATTTATCAGATAAAATTAACTTATTCTCTTAATGGAGCTTTTGGTTCGGTGAAGAAACCTCTCCTTCGGTTACCGCCTCGGAATGTTCTTCAGCATGATTTCACAGACGGAGAGCAAAGAGAGTGAAGGAGTACAAAAGAAGTGCCTGTACACAAGGGAGATTTTTCTCCTACGCTCAGTATGAGCACGACGTCACACAAAGTCGTCTTTATTGTTACTGTAATGTATGTTTCTTAAATACTTATGGTATATACGCACGTCTCTTTTTTACAAACGTGAGTTACTTTACTTACTGTTTCTCATTTTTGGTTACATATGTTTTCATATCCCTTCCCATTGCATTTGCAGCCACACACATGAGCGGTTTATGTAATTTCTACCGCTGGCCATTTGAGACGGAGCACAAGATCTCATTATGGAAAGATAATGAAGAAAATGGATTGTGTCCTTTTCAAAGGCTCTATCCTAACATTTTAGTTTCTGGTTTTCGAAAACTATGAAAAACATAAATATGGATGGCTGCATGGGGATTTGAACCGCTGTGCTCCCGATTCCACTATCTTACCACTGCGTCACTTTGATCGTTACAAATAGAGCAGGACTAAGCAGTCCGGTAAGTACATGAAGCTGCAGTTCAGTTCAATTTTTGTTCAGTTTAGTTTTAGTTCAGCTGAATTTTTAATCGTCACAATCAGGCAGTTTGCTTCATGCGTTACTTGAAGCTTCTTTAAAATCCACTGTAGCGCATTTATTTCATTGTTACTGGTTTAAAAAGTTGGTACATTCTGACATTGTAATCTTCAGTCCGAACACTCGTTTGATGTATGTCTCCATGATAATCTATCCTGCACAATCCTCTTCATGTCTACATTCCTTTTGCAACGTACATCCAATTGAAACCTGGACACCGCAGTCAGACCTTTTCATTCCTCAACAATCTTTACCCCCAACACTTTCCCCACCATAACAAATCGACCATTCCTTGATGCATCAGCACGTGTCCTATCAGATGATCACTTCTTTTACTCACAGTATGTGATAATGCTCCATTCGCTTGAATTAGGTTCAGTACCTCTTCATTAGTTATCCGATCTACCCATCGAGTCTTCAGCGTTCTTCTGTAGAGGAGGGCCGGCCGGGGTGGCAGAGCGGTTGTACGCGCTACAGTCTGGAACCGCGCGACCGGTACGATCGCAGGTTCGAATCCTGCCTCGGGTATGGATGTGTGTGATGTCCTTAGGTTAATTAGGTTTAAGTAGTTCTAAGTTCTAGGGGACGGATGACCTCAGAAGTTAAGTCCCATAGTGCTCAGAGCCATTTATAGAGGAGGTCACCAAACTATTTTTACAGCGGACCGGATCACTGAGAAAACGAAAAACGCAAGCTGCATCATCAGTATATACAATACTTGCAAGCCAGAACGAAAGTACTGGGAAAAAAGACGAAAACCGTTTTGTATCCCGCCTGGAAGGCGGCGTGTGGGTCTGCTCCTGTAACTGCAGGGTAGGCTGAATGTAGAAAGCTAGGAGGAGCAGGTGAGGTAGAACTCTCGGTACTGCAATTAAAAGTGGTTTTACTATATCACAACATATTAACTTGAATACATAAATTGTAACTTAACTTTGTCTGAGATGAGCACGTAGGTGCGAAGTTGTACACAAATCAAATCTAACATCGGCTAGAGACTACAGAGGCAAAATCTGTAGTGGCCCACCCACTAGGAAATACAAACAATGTTGCTTGGTCGTCTACTCGGAATCAAATGGGTAGAATCTGGAGCGGCGCTCGTAGAGCTGCACAGCGCCGGCTAGAGGGCGCTGTCGTCGGTGTCGGTGTCGTAGTGCCAACCTAAGAACTTGTACCTACTCCGTGGCATCGTAGCTATCGATACCACAAAACTGAGGTGAGCATTCAGTGTTAATCATGGGTAAGTGGCATACAATGCACAAAAAACAAGGACAACCAACAGTTATTTACTAAGAACGTTATCAAAGAATAGGGAATTAACATTGAGATAGTTATATTTTTCACTGATAAAAACATCTACTTCGTTTCGAAGCTGAACCATCTCATATTTGTGTTAGCAGACAAGTCACAGAATTCAGAATCAATTTCTTAAAGAAAAGGCTGGATCTGACAGTAATTGAGAGCTTTTCCCTGAGTGAAATTCACAGTAGAAACAGCTGGTTTCAGTGCACAAGAAATAACTAAGTCTTCCCCATATAGTGCTTGCTCCGACCAATGATGCAGCGTATGAGCAGAGCGCCCCACCAGAACCTTCCTCACACGAGCCATGATTTTTCCTCCATCAATTGTAACACCTCGAAGCTGATTTCATTGAAGGTTATATACCGAGAAACGTGGCTCAGTGGTTAGTACAATGGACTCGCATTTATGAGGACGGTTCAAATTCCCGTCCGGCCATCCCGACTATGGTTCTCCGCTTAAGTCAAATGCCAGGACGATTCCTTTGAAAAGGCACTGCCCATTTACTTCCCCCATCGTTGACACACCCTGAGTTTGTGGTCCATCTCTAATGACCTCGTTGTTAGCGGGACGTTGAACACTAATTTTCCTACCTTATTCCTTTCTTCTATTGAAGGTTATTCTCTTGCAAAATTTTTTACACTCTTATTAAAATGTCATTTTAAATTGTTCCATACATGTTGCAGACAGATACCTACTCTTCTGTTATCTGAAAGACTAAATTGACACCATTAATTAACACGAGAAGTTCTGACGTACTACAGATGTCAGTAGATCAATTATGCATCGGAGAATATCACAAGAAGTTATTATTTTTCTCAGATTTCTGTAGCACTATGTTCTCTTCAGTTTCTTCTGTTGTCCGCACAACTGGAGTTACCGAAAGCCTGATACGTATTTCGATTCAGATCGGCACATAGCAGCCAGAAGATTTCCGCAATTCAGTAGATCTTTTAGTACTCGAAACATTATATCTAAATTGTATCGAAACGTCTCGTGTTGCATACGATTTATCGAGAAAATTAAAGTACCGCCGGCGGGCTGGATGAACTGTCGTCGTGGGGTGGATCTGGCCCGCGGGCCGTAGTTTTGTGACCCACGTTCTATAGCACTACATTTCATGCACTTGTATTCTCTTCTTGTCTGTACTGCTTGTCGTCGATATTTCACTTCGATTTAAGGCTACACTGCAGCCAAATACTTTTAGAAAGAGTACCTAACACTTAATTTAAATACTATGTTAACAAATTTCTCTTTCTCCGAAACGCTTTACTTGCTATTGTCACTCTACAGTTTTGTATCCTCTCAACTTCGGCGATCGTCAGTTAGCTTGTTGCCCAAATATCTGAACTCATCTACTAATTTTAGTGTTTCATTTGCTCATCTAATTGCTTTAGCATCATATGACTTTATTTTATTACACTTCATTAACCTTGTTCTACTTTTGGGATGTTCATCTTATAACCTCTTTTCAAGACATTATGTAATTCCTTCTGCTGCACTTGAAGCACTTAAAGTTTCTATTTCTTCACCCTGGACCTTAATTCCCTTTCCATATTTCTGTTTGTTTTCCTATACTACTTGCCCAATGTACGGATCTGAATTACATGTGGAATAGGCTACAACCCTTCTCAACTGCTGACTACCCCCAATGCCTTTCGATTCTTAAAATAAAACCTAGTTTCTGTACAATCTGTTGATAACCTTTCGCTCCCTTTACTTTACTGGTTCATTTTGTTAATTATAGTGTCAGAAAATTTTTATATTTCTCTGAACCAGTGCCAATGAGAAATACATAAGCCCACATGTACTTTTGGGGGGATATCTCCTTATAGGGTCATTGATAAAGTGCCAGACTATGGAAACTAAGGTCTCGGATTAGATATCTGTTCTGTTCTAAGAATTTGATCTGTCTCTTACCACTTCTTTCCCCTCAGGCGTCGTTTGTTAATGTGAAAAATATCTGAATGCATGGAAGTTCGAAGTCGACATTAAACCGTAGGTCCTCCTACAACTGGCTGGGTATGTAAGTTCAAGCGTTGGACAAAGACAGCGGCCTACCACTTCCAGTAACACCATGCCTAGTAAAGCTCAAGTTTTCAAACCAACGTTCGGCATAAAATGGTTCAAATGGCTCTGAGCACTATGCGACTTAACTTCTGAGGTCATCAGTCCCCTAGAACTTAGAACTACTTTAACCTAACTAACCTAAGGACATCACACACATCCATGCCCGAGGCAGGATTCGAACCTACGACCGTAGCGGTCGCGCGGTTCCAGACTGTAACGCTTAGGACCGCTCGGCCACCACGGCCGGCGGCATAAAATGAGAAGCTAATACGTTAATACAGTCTAGGACTGCTTGGCCGCCTGGTGTAACTTTTTGTATCTGATGACACTTCGGCGACTCGAGCGTTTTTGCCATGGTTAGGCAAAGCGATTAAGACAACACGAAAATTCTGTCCTCAAGCGAACGAAATCTACGACCGGGCCGGGAATCGAAAACCTTCTAGTTTATCGTTGTATATTTCATTAGTTTTTTAGCTGATCGAACACGCTGAGCTACTGTGACGGCACCAGTAGACCACGAACTGCGCGCGAGGTTAGGTATGCTGACAGCTGTACTCTTACGACTAAATGCTGCAGTTTGTTGTGTTTCTATTATCTAAGCGGTCGGCAAGTCTTACAGCTGCATTCCATTAAAAATGTTGACAGAACCAAGTATCTTCATCTCCGAGGAGCAAGCAAAGAGCGTGAAAAACACTGCAGAATGGTCGTGCATACAGTTTAAGAGAAGAAAGGTGTGTGTGGCAGTTGCTCCGTTGTGTTGTTGGCGCTCTCAGTGCAAAGACCCGTCAGACTCCTCCGCGCGGCAGGAAAGAGATGGCGCGAGCTGTCGGAGCAGTGGACGCGACAGAAAGCGCAAACACGTGTGGTAGCCGGCGACGTTGCGTCGTATTCGTCAGCGAGGTGGGGCGTGGGTTAATTGCCGGCGCACGAGCGCGCGCGCTCGCGTTCACAGGCCCCGCCGGCGCTGTGTGGCGCGGGTCCCGCAGACTTTAGGGCAGTGCTGTAGGCCGCGGTTTTCTGTAATGGAAGGGAGGCCAGGCCAGGTAATTGCCGCCCAGGCCCGGCCGGCCTCGCTACGTGACGTGATGCCGCTGCGCCCGCCCCGCAATCTGCATCTACAATCGCACCAAAAAGTATTGGCACACGTGCGTATTTATCGTTGCTGGTTACAAACGCCGCACTTTCCGGTACACAGTACATGTACGTGCTACCTCACATACCAGACATTACAATTCTGCCCATAGTGCCTACCATTAACAAAGAAATGCAGTGTTATGAGCAAACACGTATCTCCTCTGCACACAAAAAGTATTGGCACAGAGCATGGCATCTCGGTATATTGCTGGGTTTTCAGGTACCGGAACGCCATCTGCTGACACAGTAGACACTGCGTGTTGTTGACGGCCCGGTCGCCAGTATGTTGCTGTAGTGCGCGATAGTGGTCAGCATGGGGCCGAAGAAGAAGGAACATTCAGTGGCGTTGCGTGAGAGAGTGGTATTGCTCCATTCACAAGGGAGAAGCTATCGACAAATCGGAGCAGAGGTGTCTGTGAGCTACACCACGGTAAGAGCCATCATTCAGAAATATAAAGAGACTGGAACAACAGTGAATAAGTGTCGTCCTGGACGTCCAAAAGTGCTTACAACCCGAGAGCGTCGCCATATCATCGCACTTGCTCGGAAGGAACCTGCTACAAGTGCAGCAACTATTGCTGAGATTGTTCAGACAACGTCCGACAAGACGGTTAGTGTTCAGACTATACGAAATGTGTTGAATGAGGCTGACATGCATGGACGTTCTCCCAGGAAGAAGCCATACATTTCGGAAATTAACCGGCAGAAACGCCTGCAGTTTGCCAAGGACTACATCAGCAAGCCGATGGAGTTTTGGAACACTGTGATATTTAGCGACGAATCGAAGTTCAATGTGTTCGGATTTGATGCAAGAAAGAAAATTTGGCGCAAGCCGAATACGCACCTCGACATCAAACACATGCATCCCACAGTCAAACACGGTGGGGGCGGTATCATGGTCTGGGGCTGTATGGCGGCTTCCGGCGTTGGAAATCTAGCTGTAATTCACGGCACAATGGATCATATGAGATACATTGACGTGTTGCGAGGTAATTTACACGCTAGTGCACAGAAATTGGGCCTTACTGGGGTGTTTCAGTTCCAGCAAGACAACGACCCAAAACATACCGCCATGAAAACCCGGGAGTGGTTACTGTACAATGCCCCCAGAAGGGTTCTAACACCACCTCAGAGCCCTGATTTGAACCCCATTGAGAACCTGTGGGCTCATCTTGACACACAAGTCAGAAAAAGGCGTCCGTCCGGTAAAAACGACTTGGAGAAAGTGCTCCTGGAGGAATGGTCGAAAATTACCCCTGATATCACCCGGAATTTAATACAAAGCATTCCTAGGCGTTTACGTGCTGTTATAGATGCTAAAGGGATGCACACTAGCTATTAGATGGTGAACATCAATGAAGAAAACGAACACACTGTCCGATTCATATGCGTGTGCCAATACTTTTTTGGGTGCAGAAGAGCGATGTTTTTTTTCATGACACTGTATGTTACTTTAAGGACAGGTGATTTTGACATATTTGTAAACTATGTAATGTAAGGTGTCACATGTATGGGTTCTGTTCTGAAATATATGTTTCGTTTAACCTACAACCACTAAAATGTAACTGTGCCAATACTTTTTGGTGCGATTGTACATCTACTCCCAGCCTCGTGGACCGCGTGCCGCCGTCTGCTTCCTAGCCGTTTACTCCGATCGCATACCACCATTTACTCATGTTAAAACACGATAGAAAAGTGACACACGTATATACACTCCTGGAAATTGAAATAAGAACACCGTGAATTCATTGTCCCAGGAAGGGGAAACTTTATTGACACATTCCTGGGGTCAGATACATCACATGATCACACTGACAGAACCACAGGCACATAGACACAGGCAACAGAGCATGCACAATGTCGGCACTAGTACAGTGTATATCCACCTTTCGCAGCAATGCAGGCTGCTATTCTCCCATGGAGACGATCGTAGAGATGCTGGATGTAGTCCTGTGGAACGGCTTGCCATGCCATTTCCACCTGGCGCCTCAGTTGGACCAGCGTTCGTGCTGGACGTGCAGACCGCGTGAGACGACGCTTCATCCAGTCCCAAACATGCTCAATGGGGGACAGATCCGGAGATCTTGCTGGCCAGGGTAGTTGACTTACACCTTCTAGAGCACGTTGGGTGGCACGGGATACATGCGGACGTGCATTGTCCTGTTGGAACAGCAAGTTCCCTTGCCGGTCTAGGAATGGTAGAACAATGGGTTCGATGACGGTTTGGATGTACCGTGCACTATTCAGTGTCCCCTCGACGATCACCGGTGGTGTACGGCCAGTGTAGGAGATCGCTCCCCACACCATGATGCCGGGTGTTGGCCCTGTGTGCCTCGGTCGTATGCAGTCCTGATTGTGGCGCTCACCTGCACGGCGCCAAACAAGCATACGACCATCATTGGCACCAAGGCAAAAGCGACTCTCATCGCTGAAGACGACACGTCTCCATTCGTCCCTCCATTCACGCCTGTCGCGACACCACTGGAGGCGGGCTGCACGATGTTGGGGCGTGAGCGGAAGACGGCCTAACGGTGTGCGGGACCGTAGCCCAGCTTCATGGAGACGGTTGCGAATGGTCCTCGCCGATACCCCAGGAGCAACAGTGTCCCTAATTTGCTGGGAAGTGGCGGTGCGGTCCCCTACGGCACTGCGTAGGATCCTACGGTCTTGGCGTGCATCCGTGCGTCGCTGCGGTCCGGTCCCAGGTCGACGGGCACGTGCACCTTCCGCCGACCACTGGCGACAACATCGATGTACTGTGGAGACCTCACGCCCCACGTGTTGAGCAATTCGGCGGTACGTCCACCCGGCCTCCCGCATGCCCACTATACGCCCTCGCTCAAAGTCCGTCAACTGCACATACGGTTCACGTCCACGCTATCGCGGCATGCTACCAGTGTTAAAGACTGCGATGGAGCTCCGTATGCCACGGCAAACTGGCTGACACTGACGGCGGCGGTGCACAAATGCTGCGCAGCTAGCGCCATTCGACGGCCAACACCGCGGTTCCTGGTGTGTCCGCTGTGCCGTGCGTGTGATCATTGCTTGTACAGCCCTCTCGCAGTGTCCGGAGCAAGTATGGTGGGTCTGACACACCGGTGTCAATGTGTTCTTTTTTCCATTTCCAGGAGTGTAGTTCAAACAAGATGAATTTTTATTCTGAAATCGCATATGATTCCGTAAGTCGACGGACACTGGTTAACGTACCAGAGGAATAAAAATTTGAAAATAAAATCAGGGGAACAATCTGTAACCATCATAACAACAAAAGTTAAACTATGGAAGAGCCTTGCCAAGATGAATCAGCTTCCAGCCTATTACACGTCTTAATAATGCGTTGCAGAAGTACGAAACACGTACACTATACTAAACTCCGTCCGAACAGGCCTTGGAAGGCGCAACAGCACCGACCGGCCGCCGTGTCCTCATCAGCCCACAGGCGTCTCTGAATGCGGATATGGAGGGGCATGTGGTCAGCACACCACTCTCCCGGCCGTATGTCAGTTTACGAGACCGGAGCCGCAACTTCTCAGTCAAGTAGCTCCTCAGTTTGCCTTACAAGGGCTGAGTGCACCCCGCTTGCCAACTGCACTCGGCAGACCGGATGTTCACCTATCCAAGTGCTAGCCCAGCCCGACAGCGCTTAACTTCGGAGATCTGACGGGAACCAGTGTTACTACTGCTGCAAGGCCGTTGGCAAACATGTAGACTATCTAGTCAAAATCATCCGGACATCCTTATGTAATGCGCAATTGCCACCAGAAGTCACGCGAGTGGACGCTCCAGTATAAAAAGAGGCGGGGGATATTGTGTTGTCAGTAGAGAAGCAGTAACAGCAGAATTGATAGGTAATCAGTGCTCAGGGACTTGGAATGGGAACTGACCGTAGGATACCACCTGAGTAACAAATTCATCAGGGACATTTCATCCCTTATAAATCTGCCCAGTTCGAATTTTGGTGATGAGACTGCGAAGTGAAAACGTGAAGGAACACCCACAACTTAGCCAACATCAGGCACGCCTCATCTACTAACGGACAGGGGCCATCGGGTACTGCGGAGGGCGATGTAAAAAGTCGCATGAAATCAGGGGAAGGAATCACTCCTGCCGGCCGGAGTGGCCGAACGGTTCTAGGCGCTTCAGTCTGCAACCTCGCGATCGCTACCGTCGCATGTTAGAATCCTGCCTCGGGCATGGATGTGAGTGATGTCCTTAGGTTAGTTAGGTTTAAGTAGTTCTAAGTTCTAGAGGACTGATGACCTCAGATGTTAAGTCCCATAGTGCTCAGAGCCATTTGAACCATTTGAATATTTTATTGCCGCGCGGGATTAGCCGCACGGTCTGGGGGCGCTGCAGTCATGGACTGTGCGGCTGGTCCTGATGGAGGTTCGAGTCCTCCCTCGGGCATGGTTAGGGACTGATGACCTTAGCAGTTAAGTCCCATTAGATTTCACGCATTTTTTGAATATTTTATTCCGGCTTCTCGTTCAATCCCAGATTGTACTGCGTCCGTAACGACCTCACCATGAGCGGAACATTAAACTCTTCCTTCCTTTCATTGAGGGTAAATTCCTCCTCTGTTGCAACCATCTCTGATTCCTGGAATAACAACTCTGTTAAACACAGTTTGCAGTCTTCTGTCAGTAAATGTACAGGGTGGGTAAAATATAGCTGGCCCAGAAAATATTGCGAACACCTTAAGATAGGCAACCAAACTTACATCATCCACCTGAGTTGATCCACCTGAGTGGATTATCCACCTGAGTGGACAATGTAAGTTGCGTGTCTGTCTTAAGATGCATGAAATATTATCTTGGTTAGCTTTGTTTTGCCCAGCCTGTAGATGTCGGTAGTTGAATGTTGTCTGTACTCAGTTGAAAGGAATTTCATGTAAGTCCCCCGAACGACTTCTGGTCAATGGTACCTTGTAATAAAAGCTTAAAAAATATTTAACCTAACTTAGTCTGTCGTTCTCGAAGAAGAGCCATTTTGTGAATGAGTGTAGTAACAGGCGTCACAAGACATTATGAAATATTTTTCTTCAATTAACTGATTACATTAATAATTAATACTTTTTTTAATGTTTGCAGTAGTTAAAGTGAGAATGAAGACAAAAAATATGAAACGTAATCAGTCATTGATTTTCACTTTTTAATCAACCAAATCGATTTTCTCAGTCAGTGCTCCATCCTCCAATGATGTACAGGTTTCAGTTTTTAACCTCATGGCATCCTCAGTTGGTGCTCAAATGGCTCTGAGCACTATGGGACTTAACATCTGTGGTCATCAGTCCCCTAGAACTTAGAACTACTTAAACCTAACTAACCTAAGGACATCACACACATCCATGCCCGAGACAGGATTCGAACCTGCGACCGTAGCGGTCACGCGGTTCCAGACTGAAGCGCCTAGAACCGCACGGCCACACCGGCCGGCAGTTGGTGTATAAATACTTAAATTCAGTATTTTCTATGCAGCTACTGAAATGCGTTTCTTCGTAGGCGTTTCAATTTATTTATTAAAACCAGCCGGCCGCGGTGGTCTCGCGGTTCTAGGCGCGCAGTCCGGAACCGCGCGACTGCTACGGTCGCAGGTTCGAATCCTGCCTCGGGCATGGATGTGTGTGATGTACTTAGGTTAGTTAGGTTTAAGTAGTTCTAAGTTCTAGGGGACTGATGACCATAGCTGTTAAGTCCCATAGTGCTCAGAGCCATTTGAACCATTTTTTATTAAAACCAGCATCAGAAGTCTGAAAAACATGTACCTCTCATAATTACCTTCTGTTGGAGATCCATACATGCAGGCAACACATTCTGAAGTAAACGAGAAACCTAAGCGAGAAAGCTACAAGGAATGGAATGGAAATAGGCCGTGTACTTTTTAAAGGAACTATCCTGGTGTTTGCGTTAACTTATTTAGGAAAACAACTAAAAGCATGTATCTGAATGGTACGTGAATCGTCGTTCTCATGGATGCAGTTCCATTAAGTTAAGGTTCAACCTCACTTGGTAGAAACAAAAACGGAAAATCATTAAGCAACATAGACTTACTTCAATAGTCCTTAACAGACAAATATATGTCATGCCGAAAACCAGATAGGTTATGGGGGCGGAAACTGAAGTAGGCGAAATAAAAAAAAGCTGCATAATATTTACAGAACCTGACAAAAACCTTAGACTCTGAAACATAGTGATATGCGCTCGCAGATTCAGTGATTACGATTTACTTTCCTTCATTAATAATTGAAGGCGAGAGTTACAGACACGAGCGTCAGACAACATTCTTATGAACTTCAACGCCATCTAGCGCTACTGTTCGACCATTCAAAATAACAGATGAAGAAAGGCTAGCTGCAGTAAAACGTATACAGAGGTTGATATTTTTAATGAAAGCGAAATAACGGACCTTACAAAAATCTTATTTTCGTCCACACTGACAAAAATCATTGTATCAGGGGTACAATTGTACAACTACTGTAGCCTGTCATAAGTAAGCGTAGACTACGACACTTTTCCTAGTAGCTTTGGTCAGTTAAGGTTGTACTCGCGTTATCTTTACATTAGGTGTGTTGCATGCTTATCGTGCGTTACCTCATAACGATGCGTTTCTTTATGTGTGCGTTCAGTGAATTACTAGATTCCCCGGAAACTGAGTGAGGATATAAACGTCTGCGTTATTTACGGAACATATTTCTTCTACATGGTTAACCTCCAGCCTGTTACGCAAAAATAAATAGTGCTTACAGCAAAATTGAAATTGTCAGTGTTTAATTTAGGTTTTGTTCGAAAATTGTTGTTTTCTATGGTGAAATACAGGGATGTTGTTGCACAAGTAAAGAAAGTATACAGAGTCATCATATAGCACTGGAGAACACAGTTTCCTCAAAAAAGGTGACATAAAAAAAACGCAAAACAAAAACATATCGAACATCGCTTCAGTATTTCGTTAAGCTTATATAATACATTTTTCTGTTTTTAATAAATAACTTTCGAATTTATCAATAATAACAGTAAACTCTTGCTTTTTATCATGATGAAGAACGTTCTATCGAGTGCAAAATAACAACAACAATTATATATATATATATACCTTTTATGTTTGTGGACGTAAACTTTACTTGTATCAAAAGTAGCTGATTTGATTAAATAGAAGCGTAGAAGTTATATTCTGTAAGGATATGAAATACAAATTGAAATAACACTGAACGATGTGTGGTTCTAATTACATGCAACACAAACATGCAAAACAAAGAGAAGTCGTCAGCTCCCAGTTTCTCTCTTAGACATTCATTTATGTTTCTTTCCCTACCAGTGACACCAATTCTACCGGTAATCTTTTACAGTAAGACTTCTACGTACTGTACCTAACCGTAGTTTCGGTAGATTGCAGCTCTAATCTGGAGTACTTATCGTATCTGAATGATTAACCAGATTGAAACGGTCAAAGAATGGCAGAAAAAGTCGTGCAGTACTTGTCTGGTTTGAACTAAAGGGTTGCAAAAATGTTCAACAACTTCAGTTAACAGCATCAGAAGAAACGGATAACAATCTCTCAGTGTTCAGGCCGCATCATATGTGAATAGAAACTGCAGCTTACTAAGGATTTACAACTCTCCCCTTCGACAGCGAATCTTAGAGATATGGAGTTTCTGCCCAAACGTGACACGTTTTCAGCATCGAGACGGTTTTGTACAAGCTGCAGAGAAAACTTCCGATACCATTGCAAGAAAGGTGTCGTGAGTCATAAGAGTGAGAGGTTTAAAATTTTATATAACTTGTTTTCAGAGAAGTTTCTAATAACGGTTTGTTTTAAACAACTCTACCTCTTCGCCTCAACCATTTTCATACACTCACGTAGATACTAACACACACACACACACACACACACACACACACACACACACACACACACGCACACACACACATATGCGAGCACAGCAGGAAGACAACAGAGAATTCACAATATAATCAAAAGGGTGCAGGCAACTGTTCTCCCGGCATTACATTCGTGAGCAAAATACTCGTAGACCAATAATGTTTTACTCGTAGACAAATAATGTTATCACTAGACAGCATTCATCATTGCAAAACGTAGACAGCGCTATAGTGCTCAGGTGTCATCGTTCCTACCGTTTGTTCCCAGATACAGAGAGGCAGGAGACATTGGTTACTTTGCTTGTGCGGAGCAGCCTGTGTAAAGCAGCTCCCTGTGCGGCTCGCAACGTGACGGGATCAGCTACGTGTAGGCAGGCCAATTACCGGGCGCGGTTTCAATTCTCCCCGGCCGCATGCCCTCTTCTCCCTTGGTGCTGCAGCAACACCGCCTAACCGCAAGCTATAATACCATTCATTTACATCTTGAATGAAATACTTATTTCAAACTAATCAGTACAAGTTCTCAAATTTAGGAAATATACGAAATTTCACCACTGAAGTCAGAGTGAGACTTTCATGGCGAACATTAAAAGTGCAGTCAGTCAAAATAACAAAGAAAGGTACATTTGTAAACCAACAGCAGGAATTTTGAACTGAAGTTTATGAATCAATTTTTCTAAATAAACATTACGGTATATGCATAACTCTGGTATTATTGAATGCCTTAAGATGCAAAGTATGCGGCAGAATATGCATTTCTACTTTCGTACACTTCTGTAGAGATTTCTGTACTCGTATTCTAAAAGGCTCAAAAATAACTCTAAGCACTATGGGAGTTAACATCTGAGGTCATCAGTCCCCTAGACTTAGAACTACTTAAACCTAGTTAACCTAAGGACGTCACACACACCCATGCCCGAGGCAGGATTCGAACCTGCGACCGTAGTAGCAGCGCGGTTCCGGACTGAAGCGCCTAGAACCGCTCGGCCACATCGGCCAACTCCTAAAAGGCAATCAATCCACTTGTCCAGTGGTGTGTTACTTAAAGAATGACACCAATGGCAATGCAAGTCACTTGACTTACAATACCATTGTTTGACTGTCGTATATCTTTAGACTATTTCAAAGAATTTCTGTGGCTTCTCTGATAAAAGCTGTGATCTTTTCTGTCGACAGCTTCTGTTAGTTTCTTTAATAGTGTTATGTATAATTGTACATGATTCTCCATTTAGAACAAAGAAGGAAACTTACTGTTTAACGCGTAGTCACCGACTAGGTCATTGTAGAAGAGCCGGCCTATAACACTGCAACAGCATTTACGTAGCTTACGTAATCAAATACCAAATTTGGTTTATTACTTATTATGCCCCAACAGAACAACTAGTCCTGTCACGGAAAAGCCACGTATAACACTTCCGTCTGCTACTACTTTACCATAACCTCAAAACTGGAAACAGGTTATGAAATAAAACTATTTTGTTAAAGCAATTATGGTATAAAGCAACAGAGCAGTGTTACCCTCTGAGAGGAATTTTGTTATGTTGACCGTGTTATTCCTAACGGAGGTGGCTTATCGGAAATGAAAGTCAGAATTACGTAAATAATTAAACAGTGACAAGCAAATATTGCCTATCTGCACTGTTTAACGGGTAAAGAAAACGGTCGCCAGCCTAACTAGGCAAGAGAATGATTAACATTCTCGTTCAAGAAAATAGTTATTAGTAACTTTAATGGATAAACACAACCTATACTTTGTCACACGGGAGTGCAGTGAACTCTGACACATACATTTGTTTACGTTAAGAATGAAGCTAGCAGTTAGAGCAGCAGAAACTATTTGCAAAATTATAACAGATAACGAAACACACTATTACTTTCAGGGCTTACACAGAGTGAATGGTCTTTATAACATTACTATTAAAATGCACTTCTAATACACAAGAGAGACAAACACTTAGCAAACATGAACATATAATTTCCTACTATGTAGTTTTCCACTTTTACTACCGTGAGACATAAAATTAACATTTATATAAGATACTGATTCACTTTCTGCGATTAACAACAGGCAGTAATGTGATCATTTACTAATCAAAACTTTATAAGCCTCAGTCTGGAGAAATTTTAATTTGAAGTTGGCAACAACACATTAATAAGCAGTTTTACTAGGAAAATTATTTCAGCAAGCATCATTAACTTTAACTCACTCTCTTGCCACATTAACTTTAACTTTCTCTTTACTATGTTCAAGGGGTATTAATAAGAAAACTGGGTTTTAATGTACTTTCAGTAAGGACACTCTGTAATCACTTTAGTTCAAACGGAGAGGACCCTGAGAGGTGTTATGATGAGGAGAAAAATCAAGGTAGGTACATAAATTCGGATAAAATTTACCTTATATTTGAGCACACTAACACATCCATTAAGCTGATCCTTCACTGTACATCATTATACTATTACTATACAGTGATTGCGCAACGTGGTGGTAACTGCATGTTGGTAGGCGGATTCGTAGGCAGAATTGCTGGACTCTGGCCCTTCTTGGTGGCGATGAAGAATACCAAATCCAGAATCGTTCCAGCTATTTATCCATCCATCCGAGGCATTGGAAAGTAGCAGAAAAAGCCTCTTTCGGAAGCAGAACAATATGCATCTTTTACATGGCAGTGCACAGACTCGTAGCTCGTCCCCGACTCGTTGCTCGTCCCCAACTGGTGGCTCGTCTCCGACTCGTAGCTCGTCGCCGACTGACTATCAGTTCCACCTTTTCCACCTAGACCAACCACAATTTGCGCGCGCTACACAGTTCCGTTCCCCAGGGGAACCACTACACCTTTTACATACAAACTAACTAAGAACCCTAAGTGAGGATCAGCAGTTTACATAATAGTAAACAATCATTTTAAACAAAACAGAACATTTGCACATATTGACATTTCTACCAAAAATTATTCACACAAAATTACAATCATATACAGTAAGTTTTGTTCCCTCCAAATGGGTCAAAGCATTTAAACGAGAGATATGCTACACAGCATACAATCAAATCATGACATCAAAGTTTTAACAAAGAAAGGAGTATACAGTTTTGTGTTATCTATTCAAACAAACACATTTACAGAAGCACAGCAATGTAACATTAAATGAAACAAAAGCAAAATAAATCAGTACAGCATTAGGCCGAAGTGGCCGAGCGGTTCTAGGCGCTACAGTCTGGAACCGCACTACCGCTACGGTCGCTGGTTCGAATCCTGCCTCGGGCATGGATGTTTTTGATGTCCTTAGGTTAGTTAGGTTTATGTAGTTCTAGGGAACTGATGACCTCAGAAGTTAAGTCCCATGGTGCTCAGAGCCATTTGAACCATTTTGTAGAAGAAGCTAAAGTGCGGCATCTTTTTCTGTTCTCAGTGATGAACCGCATGGGTTTTCCACCAGTCTTTATCGACGTGATCCGGCGCCTGTACGGCACCGCCGAATCGATGATTCAGGTTAATGGCCGTGTGGCGGGACCAGTGGCGATCCGGCGTTCCGTACGGCAAGGCTGCCCACTTTCGACCCTACTCTATGCCATAAGCCTGGAGCCACTCATCGGGAGTCTGCCGAGCCACCTTTCTGGTCTCACTTTGCGACAGCACAGTTTTCGATGTCGTGCGTATGCGGACGACCTCCTCCTCTTGATCCGCTCACGGAGTGAAACACACACGGTACTTGATTTGATATCAACGTACGGCACTGCAACGGGCAGTAACATGAATGTGGCTAAATCCGCGGCGATGCCCATTGGACGCGGCCTCTCACACGACGACTTAGCACCTCTCCCGTGTATACAAAAACTACGATACCTTCGTATCATTTTCACCTCCACCGTGCGCCGCTCCGCTGCCATCAATTTTCGGCGTGCACTCCAAACTATCCGCACGACGGTGCGACAAAATCTTCTCCGACGACTCGATTCTTTACAACGTGTCCAATACCTCAATCAACATGTGGCGTCCCGAATGGTCCACATTGCACAGGTCCTCCCGCTGCCATCAACTATTGGACGCAGCCTCCAGGCTGCCTTCGGATACTTCCTTACGGCCGGTACGCTCTTTAAGGTCCGCTACGACACGCTCACCCTTCCCCCGCGAGCGGGGGGCCTCGGCCTTGTCAATGTGCGACTCCGCGCGGCGTCCTTGTACAAGTCCACCATGCACAAGCAGTGGCACGGGGGCACCTCCCTTACGCGCAGCTTGCTGGAAATTCTTGTGCCCGCGACCATAACACCACCAGTACCAGTCGGACACATCACGCACCAGCTGATGCACATTTCTGATTTCAGCGTCGACTTCAGTCATGCTCACACACACTTACCGACCACGCGTTCTCCTCGACCTAAAGATTTTTACACCCCACTCCTTCGTTCCATATCCAGCAACAATATCGAACTGAGACATCCGTCCACGCGGTGGCCCACGGTTTGGCGTCACATCCACCAGCCTTTTCTTCCCTCCAACGTTCGCGCAACATGGTACCAAGTCGCAAATGAAAAATTCGCCACAAATCATCGTCTTCACGCCATCGGACTAAAGGACTCTCCACTTTGTTCTATTTGCCACCTCGTGGATGACGATGTCCTTCAACTGATTTGTGCTCCCACCAGTGACGTCTGGAAACTTGCCCCACAGTTCGTTGCCTGTTACCTCCGCGTTCCGCCGGACTCGACTGACCCATGGACTTTTATCCATCCTGAAAATACTTATTTCCCCGCCACCAAAAATCATGCGATTGTACGGGTCAAGGGATGGACGATCACCTACATGTATAATGATGGCGACAAATCACGCCTTGATTTCTGGCAGTACTTACAAACCGCCCACAGTGAAGTCGAACACCGACCGCGCTACCGCGCCTTCTTCGCCAATTACCTACATGCGATCTTTATGTAACCCCCACTCAGTTGGATGGTGCCACACACCGACAGCATTCCCGCTCCCCCTGCTGACATCTGAGACCCCCCGCGCTACTTTCTACATTGTAACCTCAGAAGTTAAGTCCCATGGTGCTCAGAGCCATTTGAACCATTTTGTAGAAGAAGCGCAAGCTCAGATAGGAGAAACATGGGGGAACATCCTGGTATTCGCCTTAATCAATTTAGGGAAACCACAGAAAACCTAAATCTGTATGGCAGACTGGAGATTTGGAGCCATTGCTCCCAAAGGTAATTCCAGTTCCGCACCACCATTTCACTTCACTCGATATGTACAGGGTGTTTCAAAGTCTTTGTAGCAAACGTCTAGAAGTGATAGATCATGTTACGGGGAACAACTTTTGTTCGAGGCAAAATTCTCGATGACAGATCTTGGCGATGTTAGGTGTCCACCAGTATTTGCCGGCTCTTTGACGCCGAGGTTTCACTGAACTAGCAGGGTCTA
Organism: Schistocerca nitens; assembly: GCF_023898315.1. Taxonomy (NCBI): domain Eukaryota; kingdom Metazoa; phylum Arthropoda; class Insecta; order Orthoptera; family Acrididae; genus Schistocerca; species Schistocerca nitens. The sequence continues at coordinate 717,876,878 of NC_064616.1, forward strand.
CTAACCAGTTGTACTGCATACTACCTACCCAGTAAACTGACAGTAATTTTCAATAACAAAACCATAAGAATGAGTGTCTCTAAGCGGAGAAAGATATATTAGGAAGTAATCAAAAATTCTGATTTTTCTGGACCCAGTCCCTCTCACATGGAGCAAATGACTCGATTATAGGAAACGCACACCACATACGCACGCTCTTCCGCCTCTCAGGTGGACAATCAATACATAAGAATACCTAGCGTCTCTGGGAATCGTCAGCGAACATTTTGTCTCTGAAAAAAGTTATTCCTTTACACGTTAGATGGCTCTGAGCACTATGGGACTCAACTGCTGAGGTCATTAGTCCCCTAGAACTTAGAACTAGTTAAACCTAACTAACCTAAGGACATCACAAACATCCATGCCCGAGGCAGGATTCGAACCTGCGACCGTAGTGGTCTTGCGGCTCCAGACTGCAGCGCCTTTAACCGCACGGCCACTTCGGCCGGCTTACACGTTAGATGCGAATACTCTAATAAACCCAGTATTTAGAACAATAAGGGAGTCATTGTACGAGATTAAAGTTACCTTCAAGTGATAGTTTTTAATCGATAACTGTGTCTCCCACCTTCCATTTGAGGTTAGAATAAAAATACATAAAACGTACCATTGAAAGATTTTCTACTTCTGTAGTTTACACGTGTAGGAAAATATACATTCCAGTAGAAAAATCATTTAGATTGCCGTTAGGGGAGCGCGTGTGCAACAGTGGGCATAGAATATCAAGTGGCTTGGGATAGGTAGCAAGGTCATGGCGACATGCTCTTCAGGACCACTGCTGACTGTTATAGCTGATGAACTGCGGGACCTTTTACATCGCTTTTGCTGTTTTTGGTGGATAACAACCAACTTCCGCAGACTATGTCAACCAACGCGAGAGATGACCGTCAGCGGCTTTCTGGGGGTTACCTGGCGGACGTGGGAGGGAACGAGGGCTTCTTATCAACCATAACGCCTCATGTTTCACACACATTAGTACTGGTGGACCACAGAATCATGTATTGTGAGGCAAGCGGTGGTTTTCATCACTTTGGCAGAGCCATGTAGAAAATTTTGGAAAATATCTAAATGATATTAATTAGATAACAAGATCATTACACGGATCTGACTTACCAGAACTCTCTCTTGTTTGACCATGGGTTTTAGCGCTTTGGCTTCTCCTACACTCCACTAATTCTGCAACCAGCGCCCACGATTTCTCTACTGATGGTCAGTTAAATTCCGTTATCATCACCAGAAAATGTTTGAACTTTTCTGCCGATATGCGAGAGTATCTATATCCCAGATTTAGCAAGTCGCTAATGATAAGTGTTTACTGAGATATAAGACCGTTGTTTTGTCTCTCAAAGAGCCAATAGTTCAATCACGAATTGATTATGTACCCTATCTCATGGCTAAAATTTTGACTCATTTGCTTTTCGAAACACAGAATCGTTTTTTTACTTCATTGTTTTCTTTGAGGATCTCGTACAAAAGTAGTAATTGATGTGTTAATGTTTTGAGTAGTAAGCGTATAGTGACAGTCATAACACTGATATGGTAACATTTTGGAAATGGAGTAAAAATTATGTTTATATTGTGTGTTGCTTCATTACGCAATCCCCTTCAGCAATATTTCGTTGAATCCACAAGAAAGTTAGTGTCTAACATGCATGGCTAAAACTGACGGTTAAAAGGTGTGTACTGATCACCATTATTCTGTACGACATTTATCTAAAAATACCTCGTTATTGCCTTCGAAACACTTAGTTTACTTTATCATTTCTGTTCAGATGGTTGGGTTGGGTTGGGTTGGGTTGTGTGGGGATGGAGACCAGACAGCGAGGTCATCGGTCTCATCGGATTAGGGAAGGATAGGGAAGGAAGTCGGCCGTGCCCTTTGAAAGGAACCATCCCGGCATTTGCCTGGAGCGATTTAGGGAAATCACGGAAAACCTAAATCAGGATGGCCGGACGCGGGATTGAACCGTCGTCCTCCCGAATGCGAGTCCAATGTCTAACCACTGCGCCACCTCGCTCGGTGTTCAGATGGTTCAAATGGCTCTGAGCACTATGGGACTTAACTTCTAAGGTCATCAGTCCCATAGAACTTAGAACTACTTAAATCTAACCAACCTAAGGACATCACACACATCCATACCCGAGGGAGGATTCGAACCTGCGGCCGAAGCGGTCGCGCGATTCCAGACTGTAGCACCTAGAACCGCTCGTCCACCCCGGCCGGCGTCATTTCTGTAATTACTTTAAAAAGCACAACAGAGAATCAGTTGTTAAACAGTTGCTGCAATGCACAACGTTTCGTGGCCTAAAGAATCTATCCAATACACCGATAATTAGTTGCTTTCTCCGTGTCGTTTCCGTGTATTAATTCAAACATCCTGTTGACTGCTACGTAACACCGTACATTAGCGGTTTCAGGAGTGCATCCACACTTTATTTTAACACCAGCAGTCCGTTTGGGATTGGTCAGTGACACGTGTAGTTGCTACCGAGTCAGTGAAGTAGCAGAGATGCATATCACGTCGGTGTACCATATTAACACAAATCTGTGGCACGTCGTCTAGCGAGCATGAGCCTAGGTGATTATTGACAACCATTTTGTCAGTTTTTTACATTTTTTCACACTTTTTCAGTCCCACCTGACGAGTGACATGCAAACTTTTTAACATGCATAAAAACAGTTTTCGCGATTCGCAGCATCCTTGAGGCAGCAGCTTCCCATTAGAGTCTGTGTTACTTGCATTCAAGACCTACTGAGATGTTCTACTTCAACCGCATACTAACATATTAATAAACGTCGTGTTGTTCACAGGATGGGGCAAGGTTTCTGAATTAATGACACTACAACGGTTCACATATTATTAATGTTGGTCATTTTTTAAATTTTTTGTAAGCAGTTACTCAGATGGTTTCACTAAACCGGGTGGACAAAGCTATAAACCTACACGCCACAAAAAACTCAGTCAGCTTGAATCAAATTCTGGATCTCAAGGTCAGTGACTTCGATCACGAGGGGGAGTGAGAAACCGCCAATAACGGAGGCGTGGAGTGTCGGGGGCGAAAACACTAGTTCATGTTGCCGTAACGTGAGCCTTAGAGGCCGCAGTCCTACGGCACTAACAAAGTGAGAGAACCGTTCATTCTAAACAGCTGTGGTTGGGATGTAAACATCCTCAAGTGTCGAAAAGGCTATCCGCTCTACCGCTGCTTGTGAGTGTATAGCAGCGGATCGTTTTCACAGAGCTGTCTGGGATGCATCAAACTGGTCTCCAAACAGACACATGGAAACAAATTCTTGAATATCCAGATGCTTTCTCCTTTTTGTGATTTTGTTTGTGCATTATTCTGAACACAATGGTTACGGGAAGTATCATGTTCACTGTAGTGGACATGTGACAGTTACAGAAACAAACTGCTTGATCGCTTGGGGGTCTCAGACGATACCAGCTACATGATTCTGAAGCAGTTAATGAGCAACAAACTGCTCTCCTACCGTATAAAAAAATGGCTCTAAGCACTATGGGACTTAACAGCTGAGGTCATCAATCCCCTAGACTTAGAACTACTTAAAACTAACTAACCTAAAGATATCACACACATCCATGCACGAAGCAAGATTCGAACCTGCGACCGTAGCAGCAGCGCGGTTCCGGACTGAAGCGTCTAGAACCGCTCGGCTCCTACCGTAGACACCCATCTGCTGAGAGTCCTAACCCCGTCAGGGAACCAACGTATAATCTTCGACATTACTGACTTGTTACGGCCGCAGTGGATGTGCATGGACACAAACCGAAGTCGAATAATTTAGTGGTCAAGCTAACTTTCTCATGATTCTTATATCTCCCGGAAGGCTTAAGTACCCCTTGAGGAGCTTCATTCTAAGATATCACGAATTATATTGTTACGAAGTATTATGGTCATCATTGTGCACCATGCTTTTTATATATTGCGCACTCTTTGTGAGCACACTAGTGAATGAAGGTCATCTTAAAACGTCTTATCTCTTTATTGGTGGGATTTGGGCATGTACGCCTCCATCACAACAATTATTAATTCACTTCATGAAAATTAGCCGCCGGACGTGTCGAAGATCATAGAAACATTGAGTCGGTGGCAACCGCTTAAAAAAGTGCAGACTACTATTCATAAAGTTGACGAAGATGGGTCAGCTCCATATCATCTAGTCTGCCATGTGTAACTTGAAGCCGGCCTGAGTCGCCGAGCGGTTCTAGGCCCTACAGTCTGGAGCTGCGCGACCGCTACGGTCGCATGGTCGAATCCTGCCTCGGGCATGGATGTGTGTGATGTCCTTATGTTAGTTAGATTTAAGTAGTTGTAAGTTCTAGGGGAATGATGATCTCAGAAGTTAAGTCCCATAGTGCTCAGAGCCATTTGAACCATTTTTGTAACTTGAACCCAAAACCAGCGAGACAGACTGGAAAGGGGGAAGGATTACTTTCGGTTTCATTAACGCAAGTGGCAAATGTGTATCTATGCCTGCTGTCACTGAGATTTACCAGCTATGACAAACGTCCTAGATCAAAAGAAATTATCGCATATCATGCCTTAAGACAGACCCTGGGACAACCTACTTGATCCCTCACTGGTGAAGTTTCAATGTTTCGAGCAAATATCACTGATCTTACTTCAAACTAAAACTAAAATACTAAAATTAAAATTGAGGTAGAAACTGTGTTACCCATGTGATTAAAATAAAAGTCGTACAAATAGTGACGCAAGAGCGTGCCTTAACCGTAGTACATTTTACTACTGCGATACATCGTTCAGAAATCTCTATCAACGCCTTAGTAGAGATTTCTGAACGATGTATCGCAGTAGTAAACGGTAATTTAGGTAAGACACACCCTTGAAACACTATCTGTACGAGTTTTATTTTAATAACGTGTTTAACATAGTTCCTAACTTAATTTCAATTTCACTTTTCCAATTTAAAAGGGGACCGCGCCTAATTGATATCGCTGATTTTGCACAAATTTATGACATACGCAGCGCTTGGCCGGAAATGAAAGTGACCGAAATTTAGGCTATAGATGGCCAAGCGTTTAGAAAAAAATTGCGTTTTTGGCGCTGGTCGGGAAGGGCACGAGCCATTTATGTTGGCATCGTTTCCAGACAGTGATTTTGCGGCAGAAAGAGGAGGATCGTGGGGTTGAATCCCCATGCGAAACATTCTTCTTATTTTTTATTTTCAGTTTTTACGTTACTTACATTGCAAATAAACGGAAATAATTCTCAATATATCGTGTTTATTAATTTCTTCGTGAAATATTTCATAAGGAAAGGCAAAAAATTTTGGGATTGCAAATAATTTCCAAAATAAGTATTGTTCTTACAGCTTCCATGATGAAGGTACACTATATAAAGCGTCCAGGACGTCGTATTCCCTCAGTTTCATTTTGAGCCTCCAGCAGCTGCATATGGACAATATGGTTCAAATGGCTCTGAGCACTATGCGACTTAACTTCTGAGGTCATCAGTCGCCTAGAATTTAGAACTAATTAAACCTAACTAACCTAAGGACATCACACACATCCATGCCCGAGGCTATGGAAAATAGGTTCCCTTGTTTCTACGATGACTATCATATTAGTACGTGTAAATCATCAACTGTAAAATAATAAAAGGATCTAATTTTGTATACGAATTTCTCGTTGAAGCCTTACAATCCCTTCCTGGAAATTTATTTGTAATCTCAAATTTTACTTTGCTTTTTGCTTTTCATACTGTTAATGAAAATATTAATAAATCAGATATATATACTCGTATTCAGCATTATTTTAGTTTATTTGCGGTATACGTAACGAAAAAATTTAAAATAGAAGAAATAAAAAGGTTTCCACGCAGCACTCGACCTCACTATCCTCGGATTACCGTTATGAAATATTTCTGCTGCGCCGACTGCTGCCTGGATACCATGTTAACATAGATGGTTCATACCTCGCTCGACCTGCGCCATAAAACTCTGAAGTTCCCACCTTTGTCACTTTCATTTCAGGCCAAGCCCTGCATATACCACAGATTAGGACGAAATCGGCGATGACAGGTAGGAGCCATCCCCTTGTTAGTCATCTTGGTGACTTATTAACATTTGACTTAAGTCAGTTTGTTGATGAATGAAATACCATATCACACGATATTAAATTTTTGCTCATTATTGACAAAGCAGAGGATAATTCATCAGATAGTGAAGAAAACATCATTACTATCATAGTAAGATGGTAATGGTAGGGGGCATAAGGGGACGACTAGTAAATCCATACAAGAGAAACAGCGAGAGACCAATGGGCATCTGAGTAAAATATTTTTCTGCTGTTGAGGATGTGGCGTGACAGGCGCCAGTATCCCTGGAACGGGCCGGCAGGTAGAGCAGCATTGTCTGCGTGCCCTGTAGTAATTAGCAGCTCTGGACCACACAGGAGCTCAAACAACTCGGCCCATAAGGCTGACAGCGGTTGGCGGCTAATGGCAGCTTCGTCTGTAACAGTGGCACTCAGTCGCAACAGGGAGGGCGTTACCGACTAGCCATCAAGGCACAAAGTAACCACTTTGAGAAGAGATTCATATCTGTCAATCGCCTGCCTAGCAAGCTACCCTGAAATCGGTGTTGGATCGCGGAGAGCACAATCTACTGCGAGGAGTTCAATAGGGCCGCCACCAAAGTTGTGAATCACAGCATGCTGTTGACATAACGTGATTTTTAGTCTGATGTAGCATGATATTTCCCAAAGAGGCGAAATTAATTAATTGCCAATCATAAAACAATTTTTAATTCATATTAAAATACGGCATATTTAGGAAAATTCCTTAAAAATTATAATGGTTGTGGATCCATGCATAAAAAGGCTATGTCTGCCACTTATAAGGAAGTCGAACTCATTCTTTAATAAAAATATGAATAGAATATTGATAACCTCAACTGTGCTGACGAAATCGGAGCAGCTGATTTACAGATACCATTAGTGTAAACTGTAAACCAGCTGACAATCGGAAAACTTTAATTTCATCTGTCTGTCAAAATAAATGCAGACGGTACGTGTAAATTGGACGGCGGAAAGAGCCTTGCGAAATTCGGTTTTCGTCTCCCGTAAGTTGTGCGGCATGTAAACGTCCATTGAAAGCGGTCGGTATACAAACGAGAGTGAGCGCCTGGGAAAATACATCTGTATTTATCGATGGTTCGCCAGACGCGGCATAGTACAAAAGCTACTGCGACAGTTATTCTGTCAATAATCTTCCCTTATTACTTCTGACAGCACCTCATTGTGCAGGAACATCTATGGAAGCTCTGTGCACGTCTTGATATCCTAGTTAGAGCGGGATGCTCATCTTCCTTTTTTCTGTCGTGCATCCTGAACCCTTAACTATTTAATGAAAAGGTCAAAATTTTAGTTCACACTGACTTGAACATCTTAAAGTTGGTGTTCGTTTTATTACTTTAAAGCCGGCTGCTGTGGCCGAGCGATTCTAGGCGCTTCAGTCCGGAACCGCGCGACTGCTACTGTCGCAGGTTCGAATCCTGACTCGGGCTGGATGTGTGTGATGTCCTTAGGTTAGTTACGTTTAAGTAGTTATAAGTTCTAGGGGACTGATGACCTCAGATGTGAAGTCCCATAGTGCTGAGAGCCATTTGAACCATTTGAACTAATTTAAAACCTGTGGCTTCTATGCGTTCAGCTTTGCCATGAACCTGTGTATCCTTATAAAAAAAAGTAATGTCTATATAGGTGCTCCGTTGGATAACTGATTTTTGCTTCGATCTGATGGAACTATGAAAACTGATGGCAATAAGCAACATATGTTATCTGCCACGAATTTTTCGCTACGTCATCTACAAACAGAAGGTACCTAACAAAAAAATTAATTGGCTTTGCTATTAAAAACCGTAATTCAGCAGTTCTCTGCACTGTTGAAGACACAATGTTTGAAGAAGCTGCTGTGTCACTAAATGGCACAAATTGTCGTTCTGTCATCTGTTTCTTATGCAGCGCATTCAGAGACAAGCCACTCCACAGCCTGTGAGTTTGTATGAAGTCTGAAGACACGAGTGCAAAAACTGTTTCGACAGGTGTTTTAATTTTCTCTACGTCCATTTCTGTTACTGAATGCTGCATGCGAACGATGGAGTTTCAAGAACAGAGGCATTGAGAGAAATCTGTTTAAAAGAAATTATCTTTCCTTTGAAACGGAAATATATGTTTCTTTTTTACATCGTACAGTTACGAAAAGCCCGCATCTCGTGGTCGTGCGGTAGCGTTCTCGCTTCCCATGCCCGGGTTCCCGGGTTCGATTCCCGGCGGGGTCAGGGATTTTCTCTGCCTCGTGATGGCTGGGTGTTGTGTGCTGTCCTTAGGTTAGTTAGGTTTAAGTAGTTCTAAGTTCTAGGGGACTGATGACCATAGATGTTAAGTCCCATAGTGCTCAGAGCCTTTTTTTTTTTTGAACAGTTACGAAAACCAGGTCTAATACTATGAAATCTGCAAGCGTAGGAACTACAATTTGTTTCACACAAACAACGTTTTATGGACGCAAGTAAGGAAAACAGTCATTTGAAAGAGTATCATTCTTCTCACATAAACAAAAGTTGATGTATTGTAAGCACTGTGCTAAATATAAATATATCTGTAATTTGCTTTTGCTGCCCACAAACCAAGTATTAAATGTATTGACCAGTCATAGAAACGCTGTTCAAATGGTTCAAATGGCTCTGAGCACTATGGGACTCAACTGCTGTGGTTATCAGTCCCACCTAACTAACCTAAGGACATCACACACATCCATGCCCGAGGCAGGATTCGAACCTGCGACCGTAGCAGTCACACGGCTCCGGACTGCGCGCCTAGAACCGTGAGACCACCGCGGCCGGCTAGAAACGCTGTGATTCAGTGCTTGACTATGACTAACAATCTACTACTGTTAGGCTCTCCTTTGATTAAAGGGGTATTAACATTAGAATCTGCAGATTAATTTAAATAATCCTCAGTTGTTTGTTGATCTAAGTTCTGTGATTCTTTTCCATAGTGTGTGGACGAGGGTTTCAAATACATCTTAACATTAAGCAAGGGAGTAACTGTGTGCATTTCAAGGGAGCGGTGGAAAACCATATTTATTTCTCGTCTGATAGATACCACTCAGAATTTTCCGATATTATTCCCCTTGTATGTAAATGGTACAGTCTTCTGATAAGTAGCGTTTCTGCGGGAGTAATCTCTAGTTTTACTTACGTGGCAAGCCTGCATATAAGAAAAGCGCTGTCACCCACAAGAATGGCGACCTGTGTTCAAAACCGGTGCCTAAAAGTACGTAAATGGTAAGAGGTCCCACGTCGCTTTCCACTGAGGTAACAAAAGTCATGGGATATGGATATGCACATTTGCAGATGGATGTGGTATCACGTATACAAGGTATAAAAGGGCAGTGCATTCTCGGAGCTGTGAGTTGTACTCAGATGATTCATGTACCGACGACGGTAATTACAGATTTTGAAAGCAGAATGGTGCTTGGAGCTAGAAGCATGGGACATTCCATTTCGGAAATCGTTAGGGAATTCAATATGCAAGATCCACAGTTTGAAGAGTAGGCCGAGAATACCAAATTTCAGGCATTGTCTCTCACCATTGCAAACTGGCAGAATACGGCGTTGCGGTCAGCAACGCCTATGTAAGACAAGTGTCTGGCGCAGTTGTTAGATCGGTTACTGCTGCTACAGTGGCAGATTATCAAGATTTAAGTGAGTTTGAACGTGGTGTTATGGTCGGAGCGATGGGACACAGCGTCTCCAAGGTAGCGATGAAGTGGGAATTTTCCCGTACGACCATTTCATGAGTGTACCGTGAATATCAAGAATTCGGTAAAACATCAAAACTCCCACATCGCTGCGGCCGGAAAACGATCCTGCAAGAGAGGGAGCAACGACGACTAGAGAGAATCGTTCAGTGTGACAGAAGTGCAACCCTTCCTCAAATTGCTGCAGATTTCAATGCTGGGCCATCAACAAGTGTCAGCCTGCGAACCATTCAACGAAACGTCATCGATATGGGCTTTGGTAGCTGAAGGTCCACTCGTGTACCCTCGACGACTGCGCGACGCAAAGCTTTACGTACGCGTCGCCTAGCCCCGTCATCACTGACATTGGACTGTTGATGACTGGAAACATGTTGCCAGGTCGGACGAATCTCGTTTCAAATTGTATCAAGCGGATGGACGTGTACGGGTATGGAGACAATCTCATGAATCCATGGACCTTGTATGTCAGCAGGGTACTGTTCAAGCTGGTGGAGGCTCTGTAATGGTGTGGGGCATGTGTAGTTGGAGTGTTGTGGGCCCCTGATACACCTAGCTTCGACTCTGACAGATGACAGCTACATAAGCATCCAGACTGATCACCTGCATCCATTCATGTCCATTGTGGATTCCGACGGCAAACTCCCCAGATATCAACATTATCGAGCATATCTGGGATGCCTTGCAACCTGCCGTTCAGAAGAGATCTCCATCCCCTCCTACTCTTGCGGATTTATGGACAGCCCTGCAGGATTCGTGGTGTCAGCTCCCGCCACCCCTGCTTTAGACATTAGTCGAGTCCATGTTGCGGCTCTTCTGCGTGCTCGCGGAGGCCCTACACGATATTAGGCAGGTGTACCAGTTTCTTTGGTTCTTCAGTGTAATTTATGTTTTTTTCATATAGTTCAATAATTGTCATCGTGAAACTTCCTGGCAGATTAAAACTGTGTGCTGGACCGAGACTCGAACTCGGGACCTTTGCCTTTTCGCGGGCAAGTGCTCTACCATCTGAGCTACCCAAGCACGACTCACGACCCTCCCTCACAGCTTCAATTCTGCCAGTACCTCGTCTCCTACCGTCCCGAGTTCGGGTCTCGGTCCGGCACACAGTTTTAATCTGCCAGGAAGTTTCATATCAGCGCACACTCCGCTGCAGAGTGAAAATCTCATTCTGGAATTGTCATCCTGTATGAATACCTTTTATTTTTTTCCATTATGAAACTGTCTACCAACAAAAATATTGTACTGTTACTGATACCACAAATTACTTTCAATTCAATTTCACTGGCACCGTAAACTGCAATGACGCTTCGTAGGCTAGTCAGTGTTCTCGGTTTGTGATGGTGGGGCGGAAGGGAGACATTAGCAGGCTTGTGAATCCCCGCAACTTATGTTCGTCGCGTCGGTACACTACTGCTGACAGTTGAATCCAGTGTTGCCACATAGAGACAGGTTTCCCACTGCATCGAATATATGGCCATTTTTAAAACTGGCGGGAATTTTAAATCAAACAGTTGACATTTTATATTGATTTCGAGTACAAGAGGAGCCTGAATTTTGGAGGCAATTTTTCGAAGCAAAAAGTTATTTACCATTGAAATTATCCAAACAAGTCGTTGCGCCCGCAAATTCAAGTCCTTGCAAGTGCTAAAATGCGGTATTGCACAGACCTGTGTCGGTCCGTGAGTTACCACTTGTTGAATTCCTCATTACCAGTTAAAATGGAAGAGATAAAGTTAAGATAGGTGAGCAAAAGCCACGTTTGTTCGGTTTGAGAAAATCAAATGAACACGTTTGGGGACGCTGTCTCTGGCAGGCTGCTTGAATTTGCACGGGCGTCGACCTCATTGGCATTGATAAATAACTCTGAAAGTACACAACGAATCGAATATTTTTCTTTACAGTTATTTCTCAACACAACCTCCCATACAACACCCTTACAAGATTCTCAAGCTGTTTCTTACCACCCATTACACACCATCATGTACACACACCACTTTGTTTCTTATCGCTACGCCAGAAAAGTCGCCTGGCCCTAGGTACTTAGCGCTAGACTTGTGAAGCCGGAACAGGTCGCTAATTTTATTATAAATATTAGTACTGCTTTAGCTTATATGTTATAACGAATATGATAATAAAATTTGAAGAATTCTTCCTTGCATGTGAGAGAGGTTCTTAAAATTGATCCGTAAGTAATTTTGAGAATTCAGAATTATATAACAGTCAATAAGAGCTCATAACAGCCATCACCACTAAAGAGCTTCTCGTAAGATCGGAAGAAAACAGCCGAAGTGAAACAGATAGGAAAAATTTATTCCAGCCCACTAGCCACTCAAAATTCTAATGTTAGGCCAACATTTACTTTGTAACGGAAACTTATGCAGGCGCATTACTACTCCTAACTAGGACAGTAAATTATTTAGTATCTTTGAAACCAAGTTCAGTCTGGAAGGAAGATGAAGAAAATTAGACTTTGTGTATTTACAATATCTGTTCATTATAAACGGATCGTCAGCTCAGTTAGACAATAACGCTCGAATTAATTGCTATTATTGAGAGAATCATTCTAACATTCTCCCGAAGTACTTTTTTAGTTTCTTAGTGGGTTTCTCAAGTTCGCTAGCAGTACTTGCAAAAGTAACACGTAGTTTACAGTTCACCACACTCAACTGCGTTAGTTTCAACCTCGGAATTTTGTCAGATCGTGAGGTTATTTGGAAGGACAGGGAGACACTGTTATACGACAAAAAATCCACGACAGATCTTCTGATATAGAAAAATATAAAATTTTGCACTCCACGGGATATGAGAATGTAGCTGGTTTCTATTACTCGATTAATGTGACGTAGCTGGGATAATTCATTTCACACAAATCAGTACATTGCAGGAATACTACAAAATTTAACTATCATTCCTTCTGTGGGAGGTGAACGAGGAAATCTGCGGAAAATGGATTTCACTAATTAACATCTCTGACACCCTGACGAAAAGATATGGGAATGTCTGAATGATATAGGGACTGGACTCGACCATAATACTGTTGATCCCAGACCAGGATCACATGCCCTACACAACATCCGTATTTTACGAGGCCTGTTCAGAAAGTAAGCTCCGATTGATTGCCAAACTGAAACCACAGTGAACATCAGAAATGTTTTACTTGTAACAATTAGCTACACCTTTCAGCTACTTCTCTACGTAGTCGCCGTTCTGACTTAGACTTTTGTCATAGCGTTGTACCAACTTTTCAATAGCCTCATCATAGAAGGCAGCCGCCAGTGCTTTCCGCCAATTCTCCACGCTGGCCTACACCTCGTTGTCTGTGTCAAAATGTTGTCTTCAAAGACAGCGGTTCATGTGACCAGAGATGAAACTCAGGGGGAGACAATTGCGGACTGTATTGTGGGTAATCTCACATTTCCATTTGAAAACGATGCAGGAGCATCTTCATTGCCCCTGCAGAATGCGGCTGAGAATTGTCTTGAAGAAGAAACAGCACGACAGTTATGTAATGTTAGCTGCATAGCTTCAGGCGAAATTTCTCACCAGGCCCTCGTACTTGGCGGCAGACACTATTTTCTAGACATCTTTACGCACTCACTGCGAGCTCAGAAATGAGAAGAGCGACGTGATGCTAACTGGGGTTATACTAGAGACACTACCCAACACATCTGTGCAAAGCTTTATCGGATTTTCATAGTCGTTTCCATTTCGCGACCGATCGGAGCTTACTTTCTGAACGCCCCTCGTACTTAGCTGAACCGCGCTATCGGTACATAGACCGACTCTCGATGTTTATCTGAACAAAATACGAGAGGCCTAGCAGTGGAAACAACACACGATTCCATAGCCGCTGTTATGCCACTCTGCCCGAGTGATCCCACTTAATGGCCCATATCCGTGGTCCCTATTCACGAGTCGGCCATTTACTCAGTAGTATGTAATGCAACAGTGACTGCGGCTTTATTCTGTTTTCGTGCTGGATGATGTAGAAATACCTCTGTAGTACTATTCCTTCAGTTTTAATTACAGTCTAGGAAAAAAAATAGACACACCACGAAGGAAATATCCAAAGGGTACAGAAATCGATAGATGTGACGTACACATACAGACAAATAAATGCCTACACTTTTAGAAAAATTGAGTGATTTATTCAAGTGAAACAGCTTCACAAATTCAGAAAGTCAATAGTACGTTGGTCCACCTCTGACCCTTACGCAAGATGTTATTCAGCCTGACATAGATTGACAGAGTTGTTGGATGTCCTCCCGAGGGATATTGTGCCAAATTCAATTCAAATGGCTTGTTAAACTGTCAAAATCTCGAAATAGTTGGAGCACCCCTCGGAAGAGGCAACCCTATTCTAAGGACGTCGTGGGGCCGCAACAACATCGAATATGATCTGACCTCTTCAGATTGTAGTGCGACAGCAATTTTTTCTCTGGTATACAGGATGGAGCCACTAGAGACCCCTTAAAACAATTCTATGAAGTTTCAACATGTTCCGAAGCAGTAGAGGGGTGTGTATGCGTTTCCAACCCTCCCGTTTCGCGCCTTCATGTGGCGTGATCACAGAGGGCTACAACATTTACATGTACGTGAATAAAATGGCAAAAGGTCTCTGTAAGTTCGGCAACACATTCTGTGCCGTCTAAACACATTTGTTTGGTGCGTTAAAAATGTACCTGTCAGAAAGTTCAACACCCATTCAAGCTGAGTGGTGTCTTGTGGTTGTTCAAGTGCTGAGGCCTGGCAACTCCTTCGACACTGCTTAGGTGGGGTTGCCTGCCATCAGGCGCCAGAGCAGCTGCGAAGCACCACTCAGCTGAATAGGTGTGGAAGTATCTGACACGTACATTTCTAACGTGCCCAGCAAAGGTGTGTGGGTAGCGCTGAGGGTGCTGCCGAACTAGGTGATCTTAGAGGAACCCTTTGACGTTTTATTCATGTACATATCAATGTTGCAGCCCTCTATTATCACGCCACATGATGGTATGAAGCACAAGAGCTGAAAAACCATAAAAACCCTTTACTGCTTCAGACCATGTTCAAAATATGTCTAAAGGTTTTGAACGGTCTCTAGTGATTGCACTAGGCAAGAATTGCAGTCGCACTACATTCTGAAGGGGTCAGATCACATTCAGCAGTTTTGCAGCCCCCAATGTTCTTAGAGTAGGGTTGACTCGTCCGA
This sequence comes from Schistocerca nitens, assembly GCF_023898315.1. Taxonomy (NCBI): domain Eukaryota; kingdom Metazoa; phylum Arthropoda; class Insecta; order Orthoptera; family Acrididae; genus Schistocerca; species Schistocerca nitens. The sequence continues at coordinate 717,891,909 of NC_064616.1, forward strand.
GAGCTGTCAGCAGTGTCGAACGTCCTGTCACTCATCACATGCGAATTGTCGTTTTCGTCCGCGAAATGTGTGGAAATAAACGCCCCAAGGGAAGGGGTGAATTCATCGACACATTTTATGCTACCACGTGAGGGATATTGGTGTCGATTCTGAGCGACCGTGTGTCTGAAATGTTTCCTTCGACACCCATAAAAAATGCGAGTGATTTCAATTATGGATCTCGCAGTTCTGACCTCCCATCGCAGAGGCGTCAAAAAAGGGGTGAAATGTAGGTAAAATGGATTGTGTCGGCCTTTTCATCGTGTGAGACGTTTACGATGGCGTTCGGCAGAATTGTGGTGATATTTGGTGCCAATGTGACATCATTAACTCACCTAGTAGCTCACATGAACTGCTGAGCTGTGACCTTTCTCCTCATGTGTCGGCGCCTTGCTATTTGCAATGTCGTCGAGCCCGAGGGGTACGTCGCAAGGTATCACGTTTATACACCTTTACAGTGGAAAGTTTTAGGCACCTATGAGCCAAATTTCAAACAGTTAAGGTATTTCTAAGAACTGACGCTCTCTGCGCATTGTAATTCGTATAGGGTTCATGAGAGTAAAACAAGAGAGATTAGGGCACACATATACGCATATAGTCAGTCACGTTTCCCTCGCTCAGTACGTGAAAAGAAAAGGAAATAAAATCGAATATTGGTACGAGGTACTCTCCGCCATGTACCGTAACGTAACTTGCGGAATATATACGTAGGAAAGTGACTGGCACTCTGTGATCCATCTATATGCTGTTATAGCCTGCGACCCCTGTCTTCCACACGTTATTGCCGACAGCAGTTGCTTCTTGCGCCTACATTTTTCTCTGATTCGGTATACTACTCACGGTGCACTCTTGACACAGTGACACGTGGAAAGCCCAGAGGCTGAACGGCATAGCAAATGGAAAGTCAAATCCATTAAAAACTCACGATCTGGCTTCAGTCGGTTTATAGTACTCTCAGCTCTAACATACTCGTAGAAGCTGAATCACACTTGATTCAGTCTCACCTTACCTGTCCTTTGGTTTTTAAAAAAGATATTAGCTAGTACTGGATAGAATACAACTATGTACCCGGAGAAAGCAATTTATCAAAGATGCCATGTGGGTGTAATGAAGCATATGTAAATGCGCGGCCGGCCGCGGTGGTCTAGCGGTTCTAGGCGCTCAGTCCGGAACCGCGCGAGTGCTACGGTCGCAGGTTCGAATCCTGCCTCGGGCATGGATGTGTGTGATGTCCTTAGGTTAGTTAGGTTTAAGTAGTTCTAAGTTCTTGGGGACTGATGACCACAGATGTGAAGTCCCAAAGTCCCATAGTGCTGAGAGCCATTTGAACCATTTTTTTGTGAATGCGCTCAGTCTGAGTGACGAAAGCCTATCTGAAACACTTTCGACTTTATTGAGGAAAAAGTATACATTTAATCTGCTAAAGCATTTCCGGCGAGATAACCATGACAAAAAATTGAAAGGGAGTAGAGCTAAATGTGACTGCGAAAACGGAATAGTTTCATTAGATACAATGGAGGAGATTGGACAAATCTGAAGACAAAATGTGCCTGTGGGAAATACCCAACAGGAGGAGAAACTAGCTAGAGAGAACTGATTTCATTTTTCAGAAGTAGGTTAAGTTAGATATTAGTAAAATATGAGAGATAAAAAGTCAAAAATGAAGCGCGAGTCACAGATTAAGATATGAGGATTATGAATACTCAGCATAAATCGACAATATAATAGAGTTTGTTGTACAGGAAAGCACCGTGCCCAGCTAGTCGTCTGGATGAAGCTGTCGCGCATCGTCCGGTCTGTTTATTACGCGTCCCTGATTACCCGCTGACACATGAGTTGACGTTACGCCGACAGCGAGGTCGTTACCAACGGTGAAGTTGCTCAAACCTGAAAGGTGCTGGGGAAGGAATAAGCTGTAGGTTTCAGATGCATCCGTTCCGGCATCCCAGTAGAGAATTTCGGGTAAAAACTGAAACATGAATCACAAGTTCTCAACCCTGATTCACATTACGGCCGTGATGTTTACGTGACCACATTTCTTCCCGCCAGCTCTGATCGAACGATAACCACATCAATCGTCAGTGCGTAAAAGTCATGGGATGGGCATCTTCAATTTTGTTGCTTAAGGAAGGCTGTGACTGCAGCCCTTTCTTAAATAAATACGCTTAAAGCGAAAGTGATACCCATGGCAAACGCCTGTTAAAGTGAAACGGCCATCTTATTATTTTTCTAGGTAGAGAGTTGCATGAAAACTGCATCTTGACCGTTAACTAACCATTACCTGTTTTAGACATTTGACTTATTGACCAAGAATTTTGGCGCCTTCGTTTCTGATCAACAACTTTGGTTTAAACTGAAACAGTTTTTTAACTTGTAGAATGATGGGCCACTCGCGTCAGTTCACTTTGAAATCCTTCTCAGTACCCGAATAATCTGTTGACTAAGCTCTTCATCCGTCACGCTCTCATATTTTAACCTTCTAGAGCATCTCGTATCGTGTATAGTAGACTTTTTACCTCATGAGATTTATAACACACACGTTATTTCGTCTTCCGATAGTGTTCCACTGTCTAGGCATCTCACGAACTCCCTTGAATTTCTTCGATCATTGCATTAGTGCTCCACGTAATTCTAAGTATCTTCGTGTACCAGTAGTAAGTAAATCAATTTCTCTCTCTTCTTCCATCCATTCCTGTTGTCCATATCCATATCACCATATAATAATTTGAAAGCTTTAAGGAGTTTTCTCTTCCCTGATAAATACAAGCACTTGGTCGTGAAACTGCATATAATTATTAGAACGCTGAGTAACTTGATTTATGCTGCTTACAGCATTATTGGTCCTCCATCCATCGGAAGCTATTGGACTATCGAAGTAAGTGACTTCTTTATATTTACATGAGAGAGATGAGGTCCCATACTCCGAGGAGCACCGCCGACAAGGCAAGGTCATAGCGGAGGTGGTTTGCCATTGCCTTCCTCCGACCATAGTGGGGAGGAATGATGATGATGGAGACAATACAACAACACCCAGTCATCTCGAGGCAGGGAAAATCCCTGACCCCGCCGGGACTCGAACCCGGGGCCCCGTGCTCGGGAAGCGAGAACGCTACCGCAAGACCACGAGCTACATACATAGGTGACTTTTTCTATTCTGCTATACTTCATCCTCCTTCTTTTCGCGTTATCGCATAATTAGCTTGGTAGTAAAATACAGTGCATCTCATAGTGTGAAATGAAGATAATGATGAAGGAGAAACTAAATAAACCATTCTAAACTGAAGACTCACAGAGACACAGTGTCAGGCAACTTCTCTTTCACTGATAAGACTGTAACCTAGTCTCCTCTTTAATACGATTGTTCTTTATTGTATTCATCACATGCATTTTCCTTTTCTTCGGGCAAATAAATCTCATAATATTCCATAAACTGCAACATTACAATAGAAAACAGTATGCCCCACACAGGAGAAACAATCGAAGTAACTCTTGTCTTAACTATAATTTACCTCAGATCTCTTAGTCACAGAACTGTTCCCACTAGCTTGATGATCGCATTTGTTCCACTTTCCAGCAGAAATGGTAGAAAACCTATCCATAGAACATTCGATCTATCATCCTCACCTATTTGTATCAAAATAATGTCTACAATATTACTTACATTGAGAAAAATGAGTATCTCTACGACTACCACCATAAATTATGAAAACGCTGATTAAATCGAACCCAATTCGCGCTCTTCGCGCATGCTCTCTGAAAAGCCATGAATGAATGTGACCACATGGATCCAGAGTTTCTTCAGTTTCGAATAGCATCCGAGTAGCTTGCAGCTACTGAAGGAAATATGCCATCGTTAACGGAAATTGCAAAAACCAGGTAAAATGCCCCTAATGAATCTTAATTCAGAAAGCGTGGCCAATAGTGTTGAATTATTAAATGGTTACAGCTTCGCTCACAGCGTTGCCCCGACAATATAGCATTGTAACGGCTGTGGATCTATCAATAGCCGGCCGAAGTGGCCGTGCGGTTAAAGGCGCTGCAGTCTGGAACCGCAAGACCGCTACGGTCGCAGGTTCGAATCCTGCCTCGGGCATGGATGTTTGTGATGTCCTTAGGTTAGTTAGGTTTAACTAGTTCTAAGTTCTAGGGGACTAATGACCTCGACAGTTGAGTCCCATAGTGCTCAGAGCCATTTGAACCATTTGATCTATCAATAATACGAAGATATGTGATGAGGGTGCGACGTGTAATGCTTGCCAAAATGTGGGCATTGATTGTCCAAACACTACAATCTCCTCAGACAGCAAAGAGAAAGGCGACACCGTCGTTAGAGTTCTGAGTGTCCAAAATGCAGTGATTCCAAGCGAGACTAACTGTAAAATGTCCAAGACTCACGGTCGCACACAGTTAGATAGTGCCGTTATCATCTAGATTTGACTGTGTCCGTTACTGAGCTCATACATTGTGTGATCAAAAGTATCCGGACACACCCAAAAACTAACGTTTTTCATATTAGGTGCACTGTGCTGCCACTTACTGCCAGGTACTCCATATCAGCGACGTCTGTACTCATTAGACATGATGAGAGAGCAGAATGGGGCGCTCCGCGAAACTCACGGACTTCGAACGTGGTCAAATGATTGGGTGTCACTTGTGTCACACGTCTGCACGCGAGATTTCCACTCTCCTAAACATCCCTAGATTCACTGTTTCTGATGTGATAGTGAAGTGGAAACGTGAAGGGACACGTAAGCACAAAAGCGTACAGGCCGACTTAGACTGTTGACTGACAGAGACCGCCGACAGTTCAAAAATGGCTCTGAGCACTATGGGACTCAACTGCTGAGGTCATTAGTCCCCTAGAACTTAGAACTAGTTAAACCTAACTAACCTAAGGACATCACAAACATCCATGCCCGAGGCAGGATTCGAACCTGCGACCGTAGCGGTCTTGCGGTTCCAGACTGCAGCGCCTTTAACCGCACGGCCACTTCGGCCGGCGACAGTTGAAGAGGGTCGTAAAGTGTAATAGGTAGACATCTATCCAGACCATCACACAGGAATTCCAAACTGCATCAGAATCCACTGCAAGTACTATGACAGTTAGGTGGAAGGTGAGAAAACTTGGATTTCATGGTCGAACGGCTGCTCATAAGCCACACATCACGCCGGTAAATGCCAAACGACGCCTCGCGTTGTGCAAGTAGCGTAAACATTGGACGATTGAACAGTGGAAAAACGTTTTGTGGAGTGACGAATCACGGTACATAATGTGGCGATCCGATGGCAGGGTGTGGGTATGGCGAATGCCCGGTGAACGTCATCTGTCAGAGTGTGTAGTGCCAAGAATAAAATTCGAAGGCTGTGGTGTTATGGTGTGGTCGTGCTTTTCATGCAAGGGGCCTGCACACCTTGTTGTTTTGCGTAGCACTATCACAGTACAGGCCTACATTGATGTTTTAGGCACCTTCTGCTTCCCACTGTTGAAGAGCAATTCGGGGATGGCAATTGCATCTTTCAGCACGATCAAGCATCTATTCATAATGCACGGCCTGTGGCGGAGTGGTTACACGTCAATAACTTCCCTGTAATGGACTGGCTTGCACAGAGTTCTGACCTGAATTCTGTAGGACAACTTTGGGATGTTTTGGTACGCCGACCTCGTGCCAGGCCTCACTGACCGGCATCGATACCTCTCTTCAGTGCAGCACTCCGTGAAGAATGGGCTACCATTCCCCAAGAAACCTTCCACCACCTGACTGAACGTGTGCTTCCGTGAGTGGAAGCTGTCATCAAGTCTAAGGGTGGCCCAACACCATACTGAATTCCAGCATTACCCATGGAGGGCGCCACGAACTTGTAAGTCATTTTCAGCCAGGTCTCCGCATACTTTTGATCACATAGTGTAAATGGACAAAAATGGTTCAAATGGCTCTGAGCGCTATGGGACTTAACTGCTGAGGTCATCAGTCCCCTAGAACATAGAACTACTTAAACCTAACTAACCTAAGGACAGCACACACATCCATGCCCGATGCTGGATTCGAACCTGCGACAGTAGCAGTCGCGCGGTTCCGGAATGAAGCGCCTAGAACCACTCGGCCACAACAGCCGGCGTAAGTGGACATAACATCCAGTCTCGACTACTTGCTACAGAGAGAAATTTAAACATCAGTTACTCCGTCATGGAAGCTTTAGTACTGCCGGATCAGATGGCGCAATGGTTAATACACTGGGCCCGCATTCTGGAGAACCGGGGTTGAGATCACCATCCAAGCACGCAAATTTCGTGTTGTAGATTCCATGACAAGATGTAAAGGGAGCATCTTTGCTGACATACTTCACTTCTGTTTATTCAATTCGCCTGCCCGCTCAGCTGTGTCCTTTGAGAATTTATTAATTCTCATGCAATCGATTTGAGGGTACTTGAATACCTTTCTCATGTACCTTGTGTAGTCTGTCGACAATCGAATTAGTAAGCACAGTTCCAAATAAGGTCCCTAGCCGAGGCCGCGACAGCTGCCTCTACAATCTCTTCAATGCGTAAGGGCACTCACTTAGCAATGGGAAGGATAGGAACGTCTTTATTTCTGCCCATTGGCATGGAATGTACAATGGACATTAATTTGGAGTGTATCCACGCTTCGCCCTTATTACAGCGTGAACACTGCTCAGACACTTACAGGAGGAATGGCAGCCCATTCTACTCAAGAGCCGTAACCAGAGAAGGTAGCTATGTTTGACGCTAGGATCTGGAGCAAAATTGACGTTGCAACCAAACCCAAAAGTCTTCCATTAGGTTCATGTCGGGACTCTGAATAGGCCAGTCCATTTCGGAATGTAACTGTCAACAGATCATTGCCTCACAGATGTGCATTTTCATGTTTATAGGGTGTGTTTTCATGCTGATAGAATCTATCATCGTCTCCGATCTGTAATAAAGCGTCGCTTAGAATTGACTACAGAAAAATGAGATTTGTAAGGAGCTGCTTGACTGATGTACCCAATTATTTTTAACTTCATACGGACAGTCATTGTGTTATTCATGGACTGCTGGTAGCACTTTGGAACTCGTGAGTGATCCTTCCACTGATTTCATGCGATTTTTACAACCACCCTCTTCAATGTTCATCGGTCCCTTGCCATCAGTACATGAGATCTGCCTAAATTTGGATTATACACTACCGGCCATTAAAATTGCTACACAAAGAAGAAATGCAGATGATAAACGGGTATTTATTAGACAAATCTATTATACTAGAACTGATATGTGATTACATTTTCAACAATTTGGGTGTGTAGATCCTGAGAAATCAGTACCCAGAACAACCACCTCTGACCGTAATAACGGTCTTCATACGCCTGGGCATTGAGTGAAACAGAGCTTGGATGGCGTGTACAGGTACAGCTGCCCATGCAGCTTCAACACGATACCACAGTTTATCAAGAGTAGTGACTGGTGTATTGTGAAGAGCCAGTTACTCGGCCACCATTAACCAGACGTTTTCAGTTGGTGAGAGATCTGGAGAATGTGCTGGCTAGGGCAGCAGTCGAACATTTTCTGTATCTAGAAAGGCCCGTACAGGACCTGCAAAATGCGGTCGTGCATTATCCTGCTGAAACGTAGGGTTTCGCAGGGATCGAATGAAGGGTAGAGCCACGGGTCGTAACACATCTGAAATGTAACGTCCACTTTTCAAAGTGCCGTCAATGCGAACAAGAGGTGACCGAGACGTGTAATCAATGGCACCCCATACCATCACGCCGGGTGATACGCCAGTATGGCGATGACAAGTACACGCTTCCAATGTGCGTTCACCGCGATGTCGCCAAACACGGATGCGACCATCATGATGCTGTAAACAGAACCTGGATTCATCCGAATAAAATGACGTTTTGCCATTCGTGCACCCAGGTTCGTCGTTGAGTACATCATCGCAGCGTCAACGGTAACCGCAACCATTTTCCCGAGCTGATAGTCCATGCTGCTGCAAACGTCGTCGAACTGTTCGTGCAGATGGTTGTTGTTTTGCAAACGTCCTCATCTGTTGACACAGGGATTGAGACGTGGCTGCACGATGCGTTATAGCCATGCGGATAAGATTCCTGTCATCTCGACTGCAAGTGATACGAAGCCGTTGGGATCCAGCACGGCGTTCCGTATTACCCTCTTGAACCCACCGATTCCATATTCTGTTAACAGTCATTGGATCTCGACCAACGGGAGCAGCAATGTTGCGATACGATAAACCGCAATCGCGATAGGCTACAATCCGACATTTATCAAAGTCGGAAACGTGATGGTACACATTTCTCCTCCTTACACGAGGCGTCACAACAACGTTTCACCAGGCAACGCCGGTCGACTGCTGTTTGTGTATGAGAAATCGGGTGGAAACTTTCCTCATGCCAGCACGTTGTAGGTGTCGCCACCGGCGCCAACCATGTGTGAATGCTCTGAAAAGCTAATCATTTGCATATCACAACATCTTCTTCCTGTCGGTTAAATTTCGCGTCTGTAGCACGTCAATTTCGTGGTGTAGCAATTTTAATGTCCAGTAGTGTATGTGGTTGTTACTTCGCGTTTCCACCTCACAATCACATCCCCAGCAGACGACGTAGTTGGCTTTACAACGGCTGAAACCTCAGGTGACATTCAACGACTAGCCTACTTTCGAAGTCACTGATCTCTGCTGGCTGACTCATTCCGGAGTTACTGCTTCTCTGCTGACAGCAAAATACCCCCAGCCTCCTTTTGTACTGGCAGGTCCGCCTCTCGTGACAACTAGTGGTCAATTCCTCACTACACGGAGGTATCTGAGTGCTTTTGATCAGGTAGTGTATTTTTCCAGTTTATTGACGTTCGTACACAAATTATTTCTTTACAAATATATTTATCTTATTACTCACATCATACCAGTGACTATTTATGTAGACAACTAATAAAAAATGATAGTTTTATCTTTACGAATTTTAGGTTGAGCTTGGATTTACGTTTCCGCACGTAAGTCTGTTGTCAGATAAGGTTGTTCTGGCATCAAAAAGCACAGCGGTGCAATTTAAACCGTAACGGAACGCAATTCTCAACCAATCCCAAAGGTAATGACAAAATAATCCCAGTCGAACATTGTGGCTTTAGAAAAGATTCTATTTGCTGCGATCAAGTATTAACGCTCACAATATTGGTTGAATTCGGGTGTCAGAGAACGCTCAGAGAAGCCTCAAGTCGGCTGCAAATTTCGTTGATCTGACAGCGGCCTAAGATACAATGAGGAAAGCAAAGTTGCTGCTCAAGTTTGTTCGTGTAATTTCGCGTCAGAAGCTAGCAAGTGTACTCATCAACATGCTCTCTCGTCGAAGGTTTTCAGTTTCTATGGATGGAAAAGCTAGGAGATGGAGAACTCTGAACAGTGGCCTGCCTCTAGAATCAGTCCTGGCTCTCATTCTGTTTAATTTGTGCGTCACCGGCCGTTGTGGCCGAGCGGTTCTAGGCGCTTTAGTCCGGAACCGCGCTGCTGCTACGGTCGCAGGTTCGAATCCTACCTCGGGCATGGATGTGTGTGAAGTCCTTAGGTTAGTTAGGTTTAAGTAGTTCTAAGTCTATGGGACTGATAACCTCAGATGTTAAGTCCCATAGTGCTTGGAGCCATTTGAATTTTTTTTTTAATTTGTGCGTCCATGAAATTACAGCTACTAGGTCCAAGAAAATCCAATATGCAAAAGACCTAGTATTAATTTGTCAGAACAAGGATATCAGGTATTGTGCATGTGTCCTATAGAGTGACCTCACCATAACGAATGAATACGTTTGGGAACGTAGTCTCTTATAGAGCCCAACTAATAGGTCTACAACTTTGCTTCCGCCATTTTGCAGTACATGACAGAAGGCGCTTGTGGTGGCGCAGGTGGTAGGTCGGAAGTATCATACAGTAAACTTAGGGGTTTTCGAACTTAGCGCCATCAAAATATTAGCCGATTGGTGATTGTGTCATAAAGTTATTGTAGTTTGAATAGGTCAACTTACGAGCCCAGTTCTTGTCGTTTGCGGTAAGTTTTCATTTCCTACTTTAACATGACAAAATCTGTGGTTGAGGCTCATAAAATGCTGGTAAGACCTATGGTGAGGCACCTCTTAGTGGGTTCAACGCTTCAAGAACGGTGATTCTGATATCGAAGTCCGGCATGGCGATAGAAGGCAGAAGGTTTTCGAAGCTACTGAAATCGGCGGAAACAGTCGCAAGAGACAGTTATCGAAAGCAACTGATGCGTTTGAGCTAAGCACTGAAAGACAAACGGCCACATTACAGCTATAATTCTACAGAGTGGCTTGAGATAATCGTGCCTGCACATGTAATGACTGTTTTTAGGGACCATTTTATAACACAGTTTTTCAGTGTATGTCACACATGTTTGTTTTATTTCTGACAGACACTTTGTGAACGTGATCTCGTTTTTATGCTGTAACATTTGCATTATATACCTAAGTTTAACATATTTCGATGATGATTTATAGACATCTGATCGTGCTAAACACTGCGGTACTTGAAAATTGCCAAATGCAGACATCGTGATTGTACTGTAGAATAAACGAAGTATACTGTCAAATGGCGAAAATGTCATTTAAAAAGTACACTCCTGGAAATGGAAAAAAGAACACATTGACACCGGTGTGTCAGACCCACCATACTTGCTCCGGACACTGCGAGAGGGCTGTACAAGCAATGATCACACGCACGGCACAGCGGACACACCAGGAACCGCGGTGTTGGCCGTCGAATGGCGCTAGCTGCGCAGCATTTGTGCACCGCCGCCGTCAGTGTCAGCCAGTTTGCCGTGGCATACGGAGCTCCATCGCAGTCTTTAACACTGGTAGCATGCCGCGACAGCGTGGACGTGAACCGTATGTGCAGTTGACGGACTTTGAGCGAGGGCGTATAGTGGGCATGCGGGAGGCCGGGTGGACGTACCGCCGAATTGCTCAACACGTGGGGCGTGAGGTCTCCACAGTACATCGATGTTGTCGCCAGTGGTCGGTGGAAGGTGCACGTGCCCGTCGACCTGGGACCGGACCGCAGCGACGCACGGATGCACGCCAAGACCGTAGGATCCTACGCAGTGCCGTAGGGGACCGCACCGCCACTTCCCAGCAAATTAGGGACACTGTTGCTCCTGGGGTATCGGCGAGGACCATTCGCAACCGTCTCCATGAAGCTGGGCTACGGTCCCGCACACCGTTAGGCCGTCCTCCGCTCACGCCCCAACATCGTGCAGCCCGCCTCCAGTGGTGTCGCGACAGGCGTGAATGGAGGGACGAATGGAGACGTGTCGTCTTCAGCGATGAGAGTCGCTTCTGCCTTGGTGCCAATGATGGTCGTATGCGTGTTTGGCGCCGTGCAGGTGAGCGCCACAATCAGGACTGCATACGACCGAGGCACACAGGGCCAACACCCGGCATCATGGTGTGGGGAGCGATCTCCTACACTGGCCGTACACCACTGGTGATCGTCGAGGGGACACTGAATAGTGCACAGTACATCCAAACCGTCATCGAACCCATCTTTCTACCATTCCTAGACCGGCAAGGGAACTTGCTGTTCCAACAGGACAATGCACGTCCGCATGTATCCCGTGCCACCCAACGTGCTCTAGAAGGTGTAAGTGAACTACCCTGGCCAGCAAGATCTCCGGATCTGTCCCCCATTGAGCATGTTTGGGACTGGATGAAGCGTCGTCTCACGCGGTCTGCACGTCCAGCACGAACGCTGGTCCAACTGAGGCGCCAGGTGGAAATGGCATGGCAAGCCGTTCCACAGGACTACATCCAGCATCTCTACGATCGTCTCCATGGGAGAATAGCAGCCTGCATTGCTGCGAAAGGTGGATATACACTGTACTAGTGCCGACATTGTGCATGCTCTGTTGCCTGTGTGTATGTGCCTGTGGTTCTGTCAGTGTGATCATGTGATGTATCTGACCCCAGGAATGTCTCAATAAAGTTTCCCCTTCCTGGGACAATGAATTCACGGTGTTCTTATTTCAATTTCCAGGAGTGTATTACATGGCTGGGGCCCCAAACTATGGTAAAATTACTATAGAAATATTGTTCAGCTTAAAATGTGCAAGTCACTTCATTCATCAGAACAACAAAACGGTATAGAACCACAAAATATTTGATTGCACATCTTGCGTGAAGTCAGACTATCATCTCGACAGTGTAAATTTCGGTAGACCAGCTGGGTAATTTTTAATTCCATCTCTTGGTTTACACATGAGAACATCAGGACGTACTGTCGAAACCAAATGACCAGGCTTCATGATACCCGAGATGTGTGTGTCTCAATCGCAGGACAACCTTACGATCACGGACACGAGAATTTTTTACCCCCTTATTACTCGTTCATGATGTAATAATTAAGGAGTGAGTGAAACTCGAGCGTCGAGTAGCCTTTCTCTGGCCCTAGGGCCGATATTCTTAAGCAAGCAGCGGAAAGGCACGTGACGCAGTGGAATACAGCAGCATTCTTTATGGCCATCTAATGTCAACCACAAGGCTCTTGGGAAACGGCACCTCGACTCATTGTAGCTAAAGACCGAAAAAATCAATAGACAGCCGGCAGAGGTGAATGGCAGGACATTACCTCACATTACACGTAATATCGTCCACTCCTCCCTCCCTGCCCATTATATGAACCCGCTTTATCTTTCTTGGTTACAGTGGCTATGCAGTAGAACAAGATGGAGAAAAAAGTAAAGAAAATGAGGGATCTATTAAAGCGAATCGCATTAAGAATACGTTGCGGTCAGCTTTCCACAGCTGTATATAACGAGAAGCTCGGATATTCTTCCGCTGCCTTTTTCAACGTTGTGCAGGATAACATACATTGCACGTCAAAGCTACGGTCATAAGGCCTTCGTAGCATCAAAGCATAGTCCGCAAACTTACGTCATTCTACACATCGTGCTATCTATCCTAATGTATCCCTGCTTCTTGATGGAAAACTAGCTTTAAACTTTCGGATATTAGACCAATATGAACAATCAAGTACACTGAAAGCAAAATTTGTTTGCACACATGGGTACTCTTCTCGGGCGCTTGTACTGAGCTGTCTATCATCATGATAATGTTAATAGAGAACAGATATTTCATAACGTGAAACTTTTAATCAATTAATATTAAATGGGAAACACTTATGAATGTTCTACAAAATTATATTTATTTGGCTCCGAACAAGATTTCAGCTTCTTAGGCCATCTTCAGGTGACAACTCAGTGTCGCAAATACAGATAAAGTGATGTTCGACTTAAACAGATGCTATTTGTACCTAAGATAAAAAAATGACGTAGTGTTTGTATAGGAAAACATCACATTTTTGTCACATAGAAATAATTACATTAGCTAAAAAAATTGGGAAAAAAGTTTTTTTTTATGTGGAGATACAGAAATAACTTGAATTTACAAACTGACTCTGGTATTTGTAACAAAAACTTACTCTAACAAAGGGGGAAAGGAAGTTGAATCTCATCATTTAATGCTAAGCTCCTCTGTTATTAAATGTATCTCTACATGAAAAATCTTTGTTTCCCGATTTTTTAGTTAATGCTGCTATTTCTATGTGACAAAAATTGTAATGTTTTCCTGTGAAAACACTCCTTCATTTCTGTATCTTCTGTACAAATACCTTCTTTGTAAGTCGCACATAATTTTATCTTTGTTTGCGACATTCAGTTGTCACTTGAAGATGGCCTAAGAAGCCGAAAGCTGCTTCGTGACCAAATAAATATAATTGTGCATAACATTATACAGTTATAAATTATATAGTGCAGCAATCATTTGTTCTTTTTAGATTTTATTATGCAAATCCAGATTTCGGCTAGTAGCTAGCCATTCTCAAAGCGCTATTTTTTATTCTCAATGCATGTAAGTCCCTGTTGTTCGGGCGTCAGTCAGAGTGCTTTGAATACTAGTATACAAAGAACTGTGACTGACGCCCGAACAACAGGGACTTACATGAATTGAGAATAAAATATAGCTCATTGAGAATGGCTAGCTGCTAGCCGAAATCCGGATTTGCATAATAAAATCTAAAAAGGACGACTCATTGCTGCACTCTATGATTTGTAAGTCACATACAGTCGCTGAGTGCATCCACTTTCCGAATGGAAGGTAACCTGATGATATTATAAAGTGTTTCCTACTTAATATTATTGTCTTGTTCTGCGTAGCCCCGATGAAAAAGAAAAGAAAAACAATGCTGAAATACTAATGTACTAAATAATTTAAAACAAAATTGTAAACGATCGTTATTTGTGATGCATAAGCTTAATCTGACCAGCTGTCTGTTGAACTGTGAAAGCCTCTGCCTCTGCCTCTGTTCTGTGGAATAACACCAGATTTACTAACCTGTACGAATGGCTCGTACATAAAGCTACCAAACGGTTCGGAATCGACTAAAGTGGGGTACAAGGCCGTCAGTGACTTCGTAGCGAATAAGTAATGCCACAGATGGTCGATGGATCTCGTTAGTCATGGACGACGAATCACTCGCGTTTGAAAACCAAGTCAATTAAAGCGTAACGTAGAACGCGCTGAACGGCTCGGTAAAGGAATAAACGCATATGAATATAGGCGAATAACATTTAATGTAAACAGCAGTGGTCCTAAACTTTCCGCATAGCATAATAGTGAGAGACAGGATATGTCAGAGGCGGATTAAGAGGTTGCGTCAGAGTAGCAGCCGTTGTGGTGGAGCAGCTTTGTCTGACAGTGAGTGTGACGTCTCGGTGATTTACCGCACCCGTTAAAACGTAGAGTAACACTGTCTCTCCGTCTCCGTCAGAGAGACACAATAGACAATCAGGTAAACAAGATTTCTGTGGCCGTGATGTGCTTAGTTGCTATATAATTATTTACGGCGTTTTAAATCTGTCTATTGAGGGTTTCCCTCATAAGGGTCGTCAGGCGCATTATCTCTGGTGTTTGGCGGACATTTACAATTCCGTTTTTACAGTGTCTAGCTAGAACCAGCTCAAACATATATTTGTAATCATGTCTTTCATGCTACGTTCACTGTCGACGGAAAACATCGGTGTGTTTCCCGTTACAAACACAATTATTTTTAAAGCGAAATTTTACCTGCCCCTTAGATAGAGCGGTACAAATTATTCTAGAGTGGAAGTTGTGCTATCGATATCTGTTACCAGGGCCAGTAGATCACGAATAATAACCAGTTTTCAAGCAACGACAGCACCGCCCTAGACCGCGCTGACTGCAACCAACGTGCAACAGCGCTACTCAGGCGCTGCTGGTGTTCTGACAACGTTAGTGGTTTACTGTCACTGTGAATACATATCGATAAAACCAGTATCGCACCAGACTAATTTGGGACCGCTCTATCGAATGGGCAGGTAAAATTCCGTGTAAATAATCATTTTGTTTGTAACAGAAAACAAACTGATGCTTTCCGCGGACACTGGACGGTCGCATGAAAGACGTTATAAGCGGTATTTGCTTGTGCTGACTCCGGCTACACATTGCAAAAACGAAATTGCAAATATCTGCTGAAACCCCAAGCGAAATTGCGCCTGACGATCCTTAGGACGGACACTCTTTATAACTACTAACAAGGGAACCTCCCCATCGCACCCCCCTCAGATTTAGTTATAAGTTGCCACGGTGGATAGACCTTGAAAAACTGAACACAGATCAATCGAGAAAACAGGAAGAAGTTGTGTGGAACTATGAAAAAATAAGCAAAATATACAAACTGAGTAGTCCATGCGTAAGATAAGCAGTTTCAAGCATAGACAGACCTTATAAGCGCAGTGGTACCGTGGTTAGCGTGAGCAGCTGCGGAACGAGAGGTCCTTGGTTCAAGTCTTCCTTCGAGAAAAAATTTTAATTTTTTATTTTCAGACAATTATTAAAGTTCAGGCACTCACACATAATCAACTTCGCTCTCCAAAATTCCAGGACATGTTCAGATTTGCTTGGACAGATGCAGGATTTGACGGTCTACACACGGAAAAATTTGAAAACGTTAAAAACATATGTTTTGACACAGCACAGGGAAAAGTGTGCGACTGTGAGACTTTTGGATTCATTTGTTGCAGTTTATGTGACAAACTCTTATGTTTTCATCACTTTTTTGGTAGTGATTATCACATCCACAAGAAAACCTAAATCGGGCAAGGTAGAAGATTCTTTTTACCCATTCGCCAAGTGTACAAGTTAGGTGGGTCGACAACATATTCCTGTCATGTGACGCACATGCCATCACCAGTCTCGTATAGAATATATCAGACGTGTTTTCCAGTGGAGGAATCGGTTGACCTATCACCTTGCGATCAAATGTTTTCGGTTCCCATTGGAGAGGCACGTCCTTTCGTCTACTAATCGCACGGTTTTGCGATGCGGTCGCAAAACACAGACACTAAACTTATTACAGTGAACAGAGACGTCAATGAACGAATGGACAGATCATAACTTTACGAAAATAAAGAAAAATTTTTCGCTCGAGGGGAGACTTGAACCAAGGACCTCTCGTTGCGTAGCTGCTCACGCTAACGACGGGACCACGGCGCTCCTCATTTAAGATTATCTTTGATGTTGCCTATGGTCGCGTGGACTACTCAGTTTGTATATTTTGCTTATTTTTTTATAGTTCCACACAACTTCTTCCTGTTTTCTCGATTGATCTGTGTTCAGTTTTTCAAGGCGTATCCAGTGTGCCAACTTATAACTAAATCTGAGGGGGGTGCGATGGGGAGGTTCCCTTGTAAGAATGCGCATTTACTTTTATCATATTCATATTGTTTTATTGGCTTAAAACATCGTCAGTGGTCTGGAATGAAACGATTTAGAATTATGGTTTGGTTGTAGAAAAAAACTGCAATCAGTTAAAAATTTTACACCGAAAGCTTATGAAACGAATTGTTGTTAGATCAACAACCAAATCAAGATTGTTAATTTCCAACCATTGATGATGATTTAAACCACTAAAACGTAAGGCATATGGTGAAAGGGATGCATTTTCAGAAGTTTTACGAACGAATTTAAAATATCCTAAGGCAAACGAGAATATAGACTGAACGAAGGTGACTCAGAGGACACTGTTCCTTATAGTTCACTGAAAAATGACGACTTCGGGAGAGGAGTTCTGCCGTGTAAACAAGTGTCAGAAATGAACTGCCCTCCGCCATGTTTTGTGTACGCAGAAGAAACGGGTGTGGTGCGTGATAGTGAGTAAGGATATTACTAAATAATTCCTAACAGTTAGCGTTTAGCGATTATGGCCAGACACAATATTACTTCTGAGTATAGCGCACTAAGACTTTATATGCAGCGTCGACGACCGCAGCAGGGCTACACAAGGCGCGGCAGCTAGTGGTAAAGCATGTCACCGCAGGGTGCGCTAACACCGTTCGAAAAGTGCTCAGTACAGTTATGAAATGGTATCCGTAAGAACTTCACATTACGCACAAACGTTTGTCACTTGAAGCAGCTATTAGAGTAGACATAGCTCTTACGTTTCTTGCAAGGGTTGGAGTTGATGATATGTGGCTTTGAAACATTTTGTGGAGTGATAAAGCACACTTTACGCTCACTGAGGCAGTGAACTCTCACAACTATCGTGTTTGGGGACTGGTGCCACCAAAATTTAATTATAACCACCTCTTTGGTCATCAGTTATTCGCTTTTTTTAATGAACTGTGTGCTCTGCAGTTCGCACGAAAAGCACAAACTTCATTTTTGTGAGTAAAATGTCATCACTTCCACAGATTTTAGTTCTAATTGATTATGCTGGATAGGTTCCGATCCGCACGCCCATCCTCAGCGACACACAACATCAGACAAATCAAAATGTTAGGATCCACATAGGTTCGTACCTAAATAACTTGGTCAACGGTTCAGTACAGTCCCTACTTCTTGTTAAAATGTATTATTAAACGCAAAGTATAGGTCTAGGTACAGTGATGAAAGGATCGTAAACCTAGGCATTTCAACAGCACATAAAGTATAGCACAAACGTGGTTGACCAGATAATACGTAACGTAACCAGCTGTTTAACATCTCATATTTGTTATGCTTTTTGCGTACTGTTTCAGTCTACATCTACATCAATACCCCGCGCGCCATCTGACGGTGCGTTTCGGCGTGAATATGGGCATACCGATAGGATAAGAAATTTCTGGTAAAGGTGAGAAACTGTCATCTTATTGTAGGCACACTACGTAACTAGAACATTTTAACGTTCTAACTTGTTTTCTGTAGTGCACCACGGAATATGGGTATGTGGCTCGATAGCTGTCCGTTTTAATAAAAATTTAATATAAATTTTATGAAGCCGACGTTATCATTTTACGCATTAAAAGTGGAATAATTCATGATTTGCGTATCATTAAGATCTGGTTGGAGAGTCATCAAAAAAGAAAGAAAAAGAAAGATTTCTCAGTTCCGTGGAGCACAATCGATGTGAATTTGTCAGTTATGAATACAGAGTAACGCTTCGGGTTTTACCTATCAAGAAACTCTTGCTTTAGTCACATACTTAATTAGATGTAAAAAAAAAAAGTAAAGTGATTTTTCTGAGCATTGCAGCATCAAGAAGAATACATGTAACTAAAATGAACATTATATAGCATTATAAGGTAAATAGTAAGCAACTGATTATGATAACAGAACTGCTCACGAAATCTGCATGAAGAAACTCACAAGGGGAAACCATGACGTTGGGATCACAGAGTTTCTTCAAACTTTTTACACCTTTAGCAGGCTATTGAAACAACGTAGTTTGCAAGTAGTAAGCTGCACTACTCTGGAAATTTCGAGAACACCGCAAGAGAAGTTTCACGCGCCTATTATGTGGCTTATGTATCCTTGCGTAGGTACCGGACGTTAGAGTTCGTGGTGGTCAAGTACTGAGCGTTAGAGCTTCATAAGACAAGTGTGTATGAGGTGACGGTTCGGCTCCCACTCAAACTTAATATGTAATCTATACTATCGGAAGAAAGAGCAATTTTTCAAAATGTCAGCGAGATGTGTTTTCCCTTAGAAACTCTGAACATTCCTAGTAAATGCGGGAAAACTGCGTTCATTCCACATAGCAGATGCCGTATCAGTTTATGTTTCCCACGTCTGTATGACAAATACCATCCTGCAACGTGGGATGTCGAGAGCATATCCGACGAGTAACTGTACATTACTCTTGTGGTCAGACACATTTTGACTTATTATATTACTGAATAACGTCATTTGCGTCATTATTTATCGAGGTTTGACTCGGGCCTTCCAAGCCTGTCCCCCGTCCTTGAAAATTTAATTAAAAATTGAAAATAGTCAAATAACATATGAAATTCACTACAACTCCATGAAAATGTGGGTGGGTTTTTTTCATTATGTTACCTCTCAAATGTCATATAAATTAAATAATGTGACCAGTGATAAAAAATGTAGATTAAATTATTAGTGTTAGCATGATTCGAACCATCACTTCGTCCATGACCCTCTTACACAGCGCGAACGCTAACCACTTGACCACAAAGACTTCTTAAAACTAGTCCCTTCGCATACTTCAGTTAGACACTAGACTCGTGAAACTTCTCTTGCGATTTTCTCGGAATTGCCAGAGTAGTATACCTTATTACTTGCACATTATGCTGTCCAAATGGCCTACTAAAGGTATACAAAGTTTGAAGTAAATCCGTGATCCCAACGTCATGGCCTCCCCTTCTCACTATGGTGTGTAGTCCTGCGTGCTACAGTCGGAGCCTCCGAATGTTGCGCCACGGATCCAAGAGACCCTTGATATGTTGCTTGGCATCTCCCACCACGTGGTATGTGAGGAACTTCTCAAAAATACAGAGACTGACTGAGGACGGCTAAAAATCAGCCAGCAAAGAACAATTTTCCAGACATGTGTCAGGACTTCAAGTCGGGAGAACGTGAAAGCCAGGGAAATAGTGATGTAGTAGTATCTCTCGTTCATCTAAGGAGGCAAGCATATACCTCGCCAAAAATGGAAGGGAATTGTGTCCGCAGCTCGTGGTCGTGCGGTAGCGTTCCCGGTTTTGATTCCCGGCGGGGTCAGGGATTTTCTCTGCCTCGTGATGACTGGGTGTTGTGTGATGTCTTAGGGTAGTTAGGTTTCAGTAGTTCTAAGTTATAGGGGACTGATGACCATAGATGTTACGTCCCATAGTGCTCAGAGCCATTTTTTTTAAGGGAATTGTTCAGTACGCGCCATTTCATGATCGATGGGCAGTTCCTCGGAGAGTAAAACTAAGGAGGGAGGACTTTCAACGTCGGGACGACGATTATGCCTTACGAGACGTAGCAAGGATACGAAAGAGAATTGTTCATATCCTTTTCGATGAAACCATCTGTGTATGTACCTTAATCGATTTCGTGTACCCTAAATCTGTGCTTTTTTATCAGTTCGCTTTCCCAGAAAGACATGTTTTTTGCTTCTTGAATCATGTGGATGTTACATTATTAGACTACAATTTTTAACTGCTCGTCTAGTCGATCTCGTTCCTATGTAAATACACAAATATTTTGTACTTGCAACTTAAACGTGCAGTATCGTCGTTAATATCACAGGGACCTTTCGCTTACTCCAAAAAAGTTGTCGCACGTCACTTACGCACTACTATGGCCATTTATATTATGTCCTATCATAACCAATTTGTACGAGAAACGTAGTCAGCTGCATACTTTCTTTGTTTGTCGCATTGATTGCTACTAGAAATTAGGCAGTTAATTTAAATATACTGCTTAAATTTCAAGGTAGTGTAGCTTGAGGCAGGTACAGAACTAACGCAATTATTAGCTTCCGACGAGGTTTATGAATGTTGCAGACCCATACATAAATAAATTAATATTAATGTATTAGGGACAGAGCTGCTACACATCTCTCTGTTTATTATCCGACTGCTCTGTCACACGAACGTTTCTCTAGAGTACTTCAGAACGAAAATACACAATACGAAGTGTACATAACGATATTATTAAATACGCATAGTTTCTCTTTTTGAAAGTTTCAAACTTAGAACTGCATGTAATTTTTCTATTCTTATTGTTTAAAAATCTCCAGGTTCCATTATTTCATTATTCGACCACCAAGGCCACGAGCTTCCTTGCTCTCTATAAAATAGCAAGAAATATCATGCGTGCACTTTATTGTTGAATGTAGGGCAGTATGTGTTGTTTCAGCGCTACAACAGTGTTCTACCTAATGTTCGATGAAAGGCATCCGCTGCATCCTATGATCAATAAAGAGTAATCCCGTCAGGCAAACTTCGCCTTTCTTGCACGTACATGCTTTACCGCTGGTGATACCGTATAACAATATAGAAATGAAGATAACACTGATTCATTGCCTCAAAAGTGCTTCCTATAGACGCTTAGTGAGAGAGAAGCAAATCTTCTGCGTCTGGGCACGCCAAAAATAATTGCTGAATAGTTTGAGGAGAGTAGGAAGAAAGGCAACCAAGAGATAGTTGGGAAAATGTTGCGTAGTCAAAGCTACAAAGGGAGGTAACAAGAAAACAGCCCTATTTTAACGCGGTCAACCATAGGTAGGGTTCAGCTTCACAAAAATTACTATAGTAAATACTCTGAGCGATGGGAAGATTTATTTATGGACGAAAGTAATTTGAATGTCTCCATATCATATTTTAGGTTACGTATGTGACAAATGTTTAGTTAAGATTTGCAGTAGAAATATCTTCACATCACTGTAAAAGTGACGTATGGAGAGAGGATGTATCAGGGCAAGATGAAAGATCCTCGAATTCACAATAAAGCGGGTGCTTTATGTCAAGATTCCACTTATTTTTCAGCTTAGTTCTCCTTTAGATGAATGCATTTTGTCAAGTGTTTTTCCCGTGAGTTTATTAAGTATCTGATATGCGATTCAGGAAGGTCTGCAGAACACCAATCTGTGCCTGGCACAAACTTTTCACTGGGCTCAAAAGTTTCCTAGCCTCAACGTGTAAACAACTGGAAGATGCTTAGTCTGGTGAATAAGTTGCATCTTTCAACAATTCATAATTCAAACAACCTAGTCTATACAACGCTGAAACATTTTTGCTGAGGGGTACATTGTCCTGATTTAAAATGGTACTTTTCTTTCGTAATCCAAGATTCCTATTGCGTGTTGTTTCATATGTTTTGGCTCGAAGACTGACGTAGAACTTACCAGTTACTCTATGAACCCCAGCAAAGTAATAAGAATAATCCGTTTTGGATTACAAAAAACACTGACACTTGAAGTGTACGTCGTCTTTAAATGTGGGTCCATTGGATTTCACACATTGCTTAGACTTTTGTTCCATTTCCGTTGTGACCGCTGAATTCACGTCTCACCTACAGTAACGATAGGTTGCAAAAATCAGTTTTTTTAATAGTCTAAACGCCGGCCGCTGTGGCCGAGCTGTTCCAGGCGCTTCAGTCTCGAACCGCGCGACCGCTACGGTCGCAGGTTCGAATCCTGCCTTGGGCATGGATGTGTGTGATGTCCTAAGGTTAGCCAGGTTTAAGTAATGTAAGTTCTAGGGGACTGATGACCTGCGATGTTAAGTTCCATAGTGCTCAGAGCCATTTGAACCATTTGAATAGTCTAAACATTGTTGAGAAATTCGTTTCCTCATTTGCTTTTGATCAGTGTTCAACAAATGCAGTACCCTTTTAGATCTACACACATACTCCGAAAGTCGCTATGTAAAGGATAGCGGAGAGTACCTTCTACCAGTAGTAGAGACTTTGTGTTCCATTACATTTATGTACGTAACATGGGGAAACTGTCCACATGCCTCGTTATGCGCCATCTGTTATTTTATTGTCTTAGCCCCTACATGCAACATGTCATGAAGGCGGTAGAAATGACCTACATTCTTCCCCGAGTACATACTTTCTAAATTTATCGTCCGCAGATCGGGATCTAGTGGTTAGCGTTGATGCCTAAGGATCACGGGGTCCCGGGCTCGATTCCCAGGTCGACTTTGGGATTTTCTCTGCCCAGGGACTGGATGTTTGTGTTGCCCTCATCATTTCATCATCATCATCATCATCATCATTCGTGATAGTGGCTAGGTTGGATTGCGTAAAAAATTGGAGTGTGAAAAAATTGGGACTTGGTACGGGCGCTGATGACCGTGCAGTTGAGCCCCCACACACAAACCAACCATCATCATCATCTTCTAAATTTACCCAACAACGTTTTATCTAATTTAATCTCACTTTTATTCTATGTACACCTATTTAAGTTCATATACAATTAATACGTATGTCATACTGACCTGTCACGAAACGAGCATTATCCGTTTCTGGTTCATTTCGATATATGCTGGCATGCCTACTTAATGAGGTCTCCATACTCAGAAGTAAGGTCATCCCGATAGCTTCGTGTATACTATTTCCTTTAAAGTTTTCCGAAGCTCTTCCAAAACTTCTGTATATTCCTTTTTTATAGCCGGTAGTCTAATAGCATATTGTAAATTTTCTCGATATTTGAATCGGTGTTTGTAATTTTGGGATTGCTTCACATGGATCACCTTTCAGAAAACTACGGTCGTGTTTGAATTCAGTCTGTCATTCCGTAAGTTTTGAAAGTGAAGCAGCACACTCCGTATAAATAATCAAAAACCTTAGACGAATTTCCGCTGGTGACGTACCGACTAATGTGAAGACAATTATGATGGCTTCGTACTCCAGTTTCCCCAGCTGAACGAAATACAATTGCTGGAACTACTTTGAAGTCTCGTATAAACGGTAGTATTCTTTTGATCAGGTGGACTCCTATTCTCGGGACACATCTACTAACGTACCAAAAACGTGCCTGTTCCAGACCGAGGCTTTCGCACCTTGCCTTCATATCTTTGACTGATGCAAAGAACCTTACGTTCATTCACACAGTAATAAGCTACGGTGGTAAGTTTATTATTTTTTGGATTGTTTTCCCGAAACTATTCAGAAAGTGGCTGTCAGGTCGACATCCAAGATCTACTAACATACGCCCTAAAAAAATAAATTAAAAAAGAAAAAACGACGCACCACGAAGGAATTCTCCAAATGGGACAAAATCGATAGATGTAATGTACATGTGCAG